>NW_024401188.1:0-89025 GCF_905171765.1 Bufo bufo
TAGAGTGTCTTTAATCTGTGGTGTTCTGTAGACAGCAGTGTGCTGAGTCAGAAAACAGTGTGTGTATGGCAGATTCCAGCAATCTGGGCCTAAGATAGTGTCTAGAATCTGTGGCGTTCTGTATACAATGCTGAAACTACATCAGGAAACATGGTATTGCAGATTCCAATGCTCTGGGCCCTCTAGAGTGTCTTTAATCTGTGGTGTTCTGTAGACAGCAGTGTGCTGAGTCAGAAAACAGTGTGTGTATGGCAGATTCCAGCAATCTGGGCCTAAGATAGTGTCTAGAATCTGTGGCGTTCTGTATACAATGCTGAAACTACATCAGGAAACATGGTATTGCAGATTCCAATGCTCTGGGCCCTCTAGAGTGTCTTTAATCTGTGGTGTTCTGTAGACAGCAGTGTGCTGAGTCAGAAAACAGTGTGTGTATGGCAGATTCCAGCAATCTGGGCCTAAGATAGTGTCTAGAATCTGTGGCGTTCTGTATACAATGCTGAAACTACATCAGGAAACGTTGTATTGCAGATTCCAATGCTCTGGGCCCTCTAGAGTGTCTTTAATCTGTGGTGTTCTGTAGACAGCAGTGTGCTGAGTCAGAAAACAGTGTGTGTATGGCAGATTCCAGCAATCTGGGCCTAAGATAGTGTCTAGAATCTGTGGCGTTCTGTATACAATGCTGAAACTACATCAGGAAACATGGTATTGCAGATTCCAATGCTCTGGGCCCTCTAGAGTGTCTTTAATCTGTGGTGTTCTGTAGACAGCAGTGTGCTGAGTCAGAAAACAGTGTGTGTATGGCAGATTCCAGCAATCTGGGCCTAAGATAGTGTCTAGAATCTGTGGCGTTCTGTATACAATGCTGAAACTACATCAGGAAACATGGTATTGCAGATTCCAATGCTCTGGGCCCTCTAGAGTGTCTTTAATCTGTGGTGTTCTGTAGACAGCAGTGTGCTGAGTCAGAAAACAGTGTGTGTATGGCAGATTCCAGCAATCTGGGCCTAAGATAGTGTCTAGAATCTGTGGCGTTCTGTATACAATGCTGAAACTACATCAGGAAACATGGTATTGCAGATTCCAATGCTCTGGGCCCTCTAGAGTGTCTTTAATCTGTGGTGTTCTGTAGACAGCAGTGTGCTGAGTCAGAAAACAGTGTGTGTATGGCAGATTCCAGCAATCTGGGCCTAAGATAGTGTCTAGAATCTGTGGCGTTCTGTATACAATGCTGAAACTACATCAGGAAACATGGTATTGCAGATTCCAATGCTCTGGGCCCTCTAGAGTGTCTTTAATCTGTGGTGTTCTGTAGACAGCAGTGTGCTGAGTCAGAAAACAGTGTGTGTATGGCAGATTCCAGCAATCTGGGCCTAAGATAGTGTCTAGAATCTGTGGCGTTCTGTATACAATGCTGAAACTACATCAGGAAACATGGTATTGCAGATTCCAATGCTCTGGGCCCTCTAGAGTGTCTTTAATCTGTGGTGTTCTGTAGACAGCAGTGTGCTGAGTCAGAAAACAGTGTGTGTATGGCAGATTCCAGCAATCTGGGCCTAAGATAGTGTCTAGAATCTGTGGCGTTCTGTATACAATGCTGAAACTACATCAGGAAACATGGTATTGCAGATTCCAATGCTCTGGGCCCTCTAGAGTGTCTTTAATCTGTGGTGTTCTGTAGACAGCAGTGTGCTGAGTCAGAAAACAGTGTGTGTATGGCAGATTCCAGCAATCTGGGCCTAAGATAGTGTCTAGAATCTGTGGCGTTCTGTATACAATGCTGAAACTACATCAGGAAACATGGTATTGCAGATTCCAATGCTCTGGGCCCTCTAGAGTGTCTTTAATCTGTGGTGTTCTGTAGACAGCAGTGTGCTGAGTCAGAAAACAGTGTGTGTATGGCAGATTCCAGCAATCTGGGCCTAAGATAGTGTCTAGAATCTGTGGCGTTCTGTATACAATGCTGAAACTACATCAGGAAACATGGTATTGCAGATTCCAATGCTCTGGGCCCTCTAGAGTGTCTTTAATCTGTGGTGTTCTGTAGACAGCAGTGTGCTGAGTCAGAAAACAGTGTGTGTATGGCAGATTCCAGCAATCTGGGCCTAAGATAGTGTCTAGAATCTGTGGCGTTCTGTATACAATGCTGAAACTACATCAGGAAACATGGTATTGCAGATTCCAATGCTCTGGGCCCTCTAGAGTGTCTTTAATCTGTGGTGTTCTGTAGACAGCAGTGTGCTGAGTCAGAAAACAGTGTGTGTATGGCAGATTCCAGCAATCTGGGCCTAAGATAGTGTCTAGAATCTGTGGCGTTCTGTATACAATGCTGAAACTACATCAGGAAACATGGTATTGCAGATTCCAATGCTCTGGGCCCTCTAGAGTGTCTTTAATCTGTGGTGTTCTGTAGACAGCAGTGTGCTGAGTCAGAAAACAGTGTGTGTATGGCAGATTCCAGCAATCTGGGCCTAAGATAGTGTCTAGAATCTGTGGCGTTCTGTATACAATGCTGAAACTACATCAGGAAACATGGTATTGCAGATTCCAATGCTCTGGGCCCTCTAGAGTGTCTTTAATCTGTGGTGTTCTGTAGACAGCAGTGTGCTGAGTCAGAAAACAGTGTGTGTATGGCAGATTCCAGCAATCTGGGCCTAAGATAGTGTCTAGAATCTGTGGCGTTCTGTATACAATGCTGAAACTACATCAGGAAACATGGTATTGCAGATTCCAATGCTCTGGGCCCTCTAGAGTGTCTTTAATCTGTGGTGTTCTGTAGACAGCAGTGTGCTGAGTCAGAAAACAGTGTGTGTATGGCAGATTCCAGCAATCTGGGCCTAAGATAGTGTCTAGAATCTGTGGCGTTCTGTATACAATGCTGAAACTACATCAGGAAACATGGTATTGCAGATTCCAATGCTCTGGGCCCTCTAGAGTGTCTTTAATCTGTGGTGTTCTGTAGACAGCAGTGTGCTGAGTCAGAAAACAGTGTGTGTATGGCAGATTCCAGCAATCTGGGCCTAAGATAGTGTCTAGAATCTGTGGCGTTCTGTATACAATGCTGAAACTACATCAGGAAACATGGTATTGCAGATTCCAATGCTCTGGGCCCTCTAGAGTGTCTTTAATCTGTGGTGTTCTGTAGACAGCAGTGTGCTGAGTCAGAAAACAGTGTGTGTATGGCAGATTCCAGCAATCTGGGCCTAAGATAGTGTCTAGAATCTGTGGCGTTCTGTATACAATGCTGAAACTACATCAGGAAACATGGTATTGCAGATTCCAATGCTCTGGGCCCTCTAGAGTGTCTTTAATCTGTGGTGTTCTGTAGACAGCAGTGTGCTGAGTCAGAAAACAGTGTGTGTATGGCAGATTCCAGCAATCTGGGCCTAAGATAGTGTCTAGAATCTGTGGCGTTCTGTATACAATGCTGAAACTACATCAGGAAACATGGTATTGCAGATTCCAATGCTCTGGGCCCTCTAGAGTGTCTTTAATCTGTGGTGTTCTGTAGACAGCAGTGTGCTGAGTCAGAAAACAGTGTGTGTATGGCAGATTCCAGCAATCTGGGCCTAAGATAGTGTCTAGAATCTGTGGCGTTCTGTATACAATGCTGAAACTACATCAGGAAACATGGTATTGCAGATTCCAATGCTCTGGGCCCTCTAGAGTGTCTTTAATCTGTGGTGTTCTGTAGACAGCAGTGTGCTGAGTCAGAAAACAGTGTGTGTATGGCAGATTCCAGCAATCTGGGCCTAAGATAGTGTCTAGAATCTGTGGCGTTCTGTATACAATGCTGAAACTACATCAGGAAACATGGTATTGCAGATTCCAATGCTCTGGGCCCTCTAGAGTGTCTTTAATCTGTGGTGTTCTGTAGACAGCAGTGTGCTGAGTCAGAAAACAGTGTGTGTATGGCAGATTCCAGCAATCTGGGCCTAAGATAGTGTCTAGAATCTGTGGCGTTCTGTATACAATGCTGAAACTACATCAGGAAACATGGTATTGCAGATTCCAATGCTCTGGGCCCTCTAGAGTGTCTTTAATCTGTGGTGTTCTGTAGACAGCAGTGTGCTGAGTCAGAAAACAGTGTGTGTATGGCAGATTCCAGCAATCTGGGCCTAAGATAGTGTCTAGAATCTGTGGCGTTCTGTATACAATGCTGAAACTACATCAGGAAACATGGTATTGCAGATTCCAATGCTCTGGGCCCTCTAGAGTGTCTTTAATCTGTGGTGTTCTGTAGACAGCAGTGTGCTGAGTCAGAAAACAGTGTGTGTATGGCAGATTCCAGCAATCTGGGCCTAAGATAGTGTCTAGAATCTGTGGCGTTCTGTATACAATGCTGAAACTACATCAGGAAACATGGTATTGCAGATTCCAATGCTCTGGGCCCTCTAGAGTGTCTTTAATCTGTGGTGTTCTGTAGACAGCAGTGTGCTGAGTCAGAAAACAGTGTGTGTATGGCAGATTCCAGCAATCTGGGCCTAAGATAGTGTCTAGAATCTGTGGCGTTCTGTATACAATGCTGAAACTACATCAGGAAACATGGTATTGCAGATTCCAATGCTCTGGGCCCTCTAGAGTGTCTTTAATCTGTGGTGTTCTGTAGACAGCAGTGTGCTGAGTCAGAAAACAGTGTGTGTATGGCAGATTCCAGCAATCTGGGCCTAAGATAGTGTCTAGAATCTGTGGCGTTCTGTATACAATGCTGAAACTACATCAGGAAACATGGTATTGCAGATTCCAATGCTCTGGGCCCTCTAGAGTGTCTTTAATCTGTGGTGTTCTGTAGACAACAGTGTGCTGAGTCAGAAAACAGTGTGTGTATGGCAGATTCCAGCAATCTGGGCCTAAGATAGTGTCTAGAATCTGTGGCGTTCTGTATACAATGCTGAAACTACATCAGGAAACATGGTATTGCAGATTCCAATGCTCTGGGCCCTCTAGAGTGTCTTTAATCTGTGGTGTTCTGTAGACAGCAGTGTGCTGAGTCAGAAAACAGTGTGTGTATGGCAGATTCCAGCAATCTGGGCCTAAGATAGTGTCTAGAATCTGTGGCGTTCTGTATACAATGCTGAAACTACATCAGGAAACATGGTATTGCAGATTCCAATGCTCTGGGCCCTCTAGAGTGTCTTTAATCTGTGGTGTTCTGTAGACAGCAGTGTGCTGAGTCAGAAAACAGTGTGTGTATGGCAGATTCCAGCAATCTGGGCCTAAGATAGTGTCTAGAATCTGTGGCGTTCTGTATACAATGCTGAAACTACATCAGGAAACATGGTATTGCAGATTCCAATGCTCTGGGCCCTCTAGAGTGTCTTTAATCTGTGGTGTTCTGTAGACAGCAGTGTGCTGAGTCAGAAAACAGTGTGTGTATGGCAGATTCCAGCAATCTGGGCCTAAGATAGTGTCTAGAATCTGTGGCGTTCTGTATACAATGCTGAAACTACATCAGGAAACATGGTATTGCAGATTCCAATGCTCTGGGCCCTCTAGAGTGTCTTTAATCTGTGGTGTTCTGTAGACAGCAGTGTGCTGAGTCAGAAAACAGTGTGTGTATGGCAGATTCCAGCAATCTGGGCCTAAGATAGTGTCTAGAATCTGTGGCGTTCTGTATACAATGCTGAAACTACATCAGGAAACATGGTATTGCAGATTCCAATGCTCTGGGCCCTCTAGAGTGTCTTTAATCTGTGGTGTTCTGTAGACAGCAGTGTGCTGAGTCAGAAAACAGTGTGTGTATGGCAGATTCCAGCAATCTGGGCCTAAGATAGTGTCTAGAATCTGTGGCGTTCTGTATACAATGCTGAAACTACATCAGGAAACATGGTATTGCAGATTCCAATGCTCTGGGCCCTCTAGAGTGTCTTTAATCTGTGGTGTTCTGTAGACAGCAGTGTGCTGAGTCAGAAAACAGTGTGTGTATGGCAGATTCCAGCAATCTGGGCCTAAGATAGTGTCTAGAATCTGTGGCGTTCTGTATACAATGCTGAAACTACATCAGGAAACATGGTATTGCAGATTCCAATGCTCTGGGCCCTCTAGAGTGTCTTTAATCTGTGGTGTTCTGTAGACAGCAGTGTGCTGAGTCAGAAAACAGTGTGTGTATGGCAGATTCCAGCAATCTGGGCCTAAGATAGTGTCTAGAATCTGTGGCGTTCTGTATACAATGCTGAAACTACATCAGGAAACATGGTATTGCAGATTCCAATGCTCTGGGCCCTCTAGAGTGTCTTTAATCTGTGGTGTTCTGTAGACAGCAGTGTGCTGAGTCAGAAAACAGTGTGTGTATGGCAGATTCCAGCAATCTGGGCCTAAGATAGTGTCTAGAATCTGTGGCGTTCTGTATACAATGCTGAAACTACATCAGGAAACATGGTATTGCAGATTCCAATGCTCTGGGCCCTCTAGAGTGTCTTTAATCTGTGGTGTTCTGTAGACAGCAGTGTGCTGAGTCAGAAAACAGTGTGTGTATGGCAGATTCCAGCAATCTGGGCCTAAGATAGTGTCTAGAATCTGTGGCGTTCTGTATACAATGCTGAAACTACATCAGGAAACATGGTATTGCAGATTCCAATGCTCTGGGCCCTCTAGAGTGTCTTTAATCTGTGGTGTTCTGTAGACAGCAGTGTGCTGAGTCAGAAAACAGTGTGTGTATGGCAGATTCCAGCAATCTGGGCCTAAGATAGTGTCTAGAATCTGTGGCGTTCTGTATACAATGCTGAAACTACATCAGGAAACATGGTATTGCAGATTCCAATGCTCTGGGCCCTCTAGAGTGTCTTTAATCTGTGGTGTTCTGTAGACAGCAGTGTGCTGAGTCAGAAAACAGTGTGTGTATGGCAGATTCCAGCAATCTGGGCCTAAGATAGTGTCTAGAATCTGTGGCGTTCTGTATACAATGCTGAAACTACATCAGGAAACATGGTATTGCAGATTCCAATGCTCTGGGCCCTCTAGAGTGTCTTTAATCTGTGGTGTTCTGTAGACAGCAGTGTGCTGAGTCAGAAAACAGTGTGTGTATGGCAGATTCCAGCAATCTGGGCCTAAGATAGTGTCTAGAATCTGTGGCGTTCTGTATACAATGCTGAAACTACATCAGGAAACATGGTATTGCAGATTCCAATGCTCTGGGCCCTCTAGAGTGTCTTTAATCTGTGGTGTTCTGTAGACAGCAGTGTGCTGAGTCAGAAAACAGTGTGTGTATGGCAGATTCCAGCAATCTGGGCCTAAGATAGTGTCTAGAATCTGTGGCGTTCTGTATACAATGCTGAAACTACATCAGGAAACCTTGTATTGCAGATTCCAATGCTCTGGGCCCTCTAGAGTGTCTTTAATCTGTGGTGTTCTGTAGACAGCAGTGTGCTGAGTCAGAAAACAGTGTGTGTATGGCAGATTCCAGCAATCTGGGCCTAAGATAGTGTCTAGAATCTGTGGCGTTCTGTATACAATGCTGAAACTACATCAGGAAACATGGTATTGCAGATTCCAATGCTCTGGGCCCTCTAGAGTGTCTTTAATCTGTGGTGTTCTGTAGACAGCAGTGTGCTGAGTCAGAAAACAGTGTGTGTATGGCAGATTCCAGCAATCTGGGCCTAAGATAGTGTCTAGAATCTGTGGCGTTCTGTATACAATGCTGAAACTACATCAGGAAACATGGTATTGCAGATTCCAATGCTCTGGGCCCTCTAGAGTGTCTTTAATCTGTGGTGTTCTGTAGACAGCAGTGTGCTGAGTCAGAAAACAGTGTGTGTATGGCAGATTCCAGCAATCTGGGCCTAAGATAGTGTCTAGAATCTGTGGCGTTCTGTATACAATGCTGAAACTACATCAGGAAACATGGTATTGCAGATTCCAATGCTCTGGGCCCTCTAGAGTGTCTTTAATCTGTGGTGTTCTGTAGACAGCAGTGTGCTGAGTCAGAAAACAGTGTGTGTATGGCAGATTCCAGCAATCTGGGCCTAAGATAGTGTCTAGAATCTGTGGCGTTCTGTATACAATGCTGAAACTACATCAGGAAACATGGTATTGCAGATTCCAATGCTCTGGGCCCTCTAGAGTGTCTTTAATCTGTGGTGTTCTGTAGACAGCAGTGTGCTGAGTCAGAAAACAGTGTGTGTATGGCAGATTCCAGCAATCTGGGCCTAAGATAGTGTCTAGAATCTGTGGCGTTCTGTATACAATGCTGAAACTACATCAGGAAACATGGTATTGCAGATTCCAATGCTCTGGGCCCTCTAGAGTGTCTTTAATCTGTGGTGTTCTGTAGACAGCAGTGTGCTGAGTCAGAAAACAGTGTGTGTATGGCAGATTCCAGCAATCTGGGCCTAAGATAGTGTCTAGAATCTGTGGCGTTCTGTATACAATGCTGAAACTACATCAGGAAACATGGTATTGCAGATTCCAATGCTCTGGGCCCTCTAGAGTGTCTTTAATCTGTGGTGTTCTGTAGACAGCAGTGTGCTGAGTCAGAAAACAGTGTGTGTATGGCAGATTCCAGCAATCTGGGCCTAAGATAGTGTCTAGAATCTGTGGCGTTCTGTATACAATGCTGAAACTACATCAGGAAACATGGTATTGCAGATTCCAATGCTCTGGGCCCTCTAGAGTGTCTTTAATCTGTGGTGTTCTGTAGACAGCAGTGTGCTGAGTCAGAAAACAGTGTGTGTATGGCAGATTCCAGCAATCTGGGCCTAAGATAGTGTCTAGAATCTGTGGCGTTCTGTATACAATGCTGAAACTACATCAGGAAACATGGTATTGCAGATTCCAATGCTCTGGGCCCTCTAGAGTGTCTTTAATCTGTGGTGTTCTGTAGACAGCAGTGTGCTGAGTCAGAAAACAGTGTGTGTATGGCAGATTCCAGCAATCTGGGCCTAAGATAGTGTCTAGAATCTGTGGCGTTCTGTATACAATGCTGAAACTACATCAGGAAACATGGTATTGCAGATTCCAATGCTCTGGGCCCTCTAGAGTGTCTTTAATCTGTGGTGTTCTGTAGACAGCAGTGTGCTGAGTCAGAAAACAGTGTGTGTATGGCAGATTCCAGCAATCTGGGCCTAAGATAGTGTCTAGAATCTGTGGCGTTCTGTATACAATGCTGAAACTACATCAGGAAACATGGTATTGCAGATTCCAATGCTCTGGGCCCTCTAGAGTGTCTTTAATCTGTGGTGTTCTGTAGACAGCAGTGTGCTGAGTCAGAAAACAGTGTGTGTATGGCAGATTCCAGCAATCTGGGCCTAAGATAGTGTCTAGAATCTGTGGCGTTCTGTATACAATGCTGAAACTACATCAGGACACATGGTATTGCAGATTCCAATGCTCTGGGCCCTCTAGAGTGTCTTTAATCTGTGGTGTTCTGTAGACAGCAGTGTGCTGAGTCAGAAAACAGTGTGTGTATGGCAGATTCCAGCAATCTGGGCCTAAGATAGTGTCTAGAATCTGTGGCGTTCTGTATACAATGCTGAAACTACATCAGGAAACATGGTATTGCAGATTCCAATGCTCTGGGCCCTCTAGAGTGTCTTTAATCTGTGGTGTTCTGTAGACAGCAGTGTGCTGAGTCAGAAAACAGTGTGTGTATGGCAGATTCCAGCAATCTGGGCCTAAGATAGTGTCTAGAATCTGTGGCGTTCTGTATACAATGCTGAAACTACATCAGGAAACATGGTATTGCAGATTCCAATGCTCTGGGCCCTCTAGAGTGTCTTTAATCTGTGGTGTTCTGTAGACAGCAGTGTGCTGAGTCAGAAAACAGTGTGTGTATGGCAGATTCCAGCAATCTGGGCCTAAGATAGTGTCTAGAATCTGTGGCGTTCTGTATACAATGCTGAAACTACATCAGGAAACATGGTATTGCAGATTCCAATGCTCTGGGCCCTCTAGAGTGTCTTTAATCTGTGGTGTTCTGTAGACAGCAGTGTGCTGAGTCAGAAAACAGTGTGTGTATGGCAGATTCCAGCAATCTGGGCCTAAGATAGTGTCTAGAATCTGTGGCGTTCTGTATACAATGCTGAAACTACATCAGGAAACATGGTATTGCAGATTCCAATGCTCTGGGCCCTCTAGAGTGTCTTTAATCTGTGGTGTTCTGTAGACAGCAGTGTGCTGAGTCAGAAAACAGTGTGTGTATGGCAGATTCCAGCAATCTGGGCCTAAGATAGTGTCTAGAATCTGTGGCGTTCTGTATACAATGCTGAAACTACATCAGGAAACATGGTATTGCAGATTCCAATGCTCTGGGCCCTCTAGAGTGTCTTTAATCTGTGGTGTTCTGTAGACAGCAGTGTGCTGAGTCAGAAAACAGTGTGTGTATGGCAGATTCCAGCAATCTGGGCCTAAGATAGTGTCTAGAATCTGTGGCGTTCTGTATACAATGCTGAAACTACATCAGGAAACATGGTATTGCAGATTCCAATGCTCTGGGCCCTCTAGAGTGTCTTTAATCTGTGGTGTTCTGTAGACAGCAGTGTGCTGAGTCAGAAAACAGTGTGTGTATGGCAGATTCCAGCAATCTGGGCCTAAGATAGTGTCTAGAATCTGTGGCGTTCTGTATACAATGCTGAAACTACATCAGGAAACATGGTATTGCAGATTCCAATGCTCTGGGCCCTCTAGAGTGTCTTTAATCTGTGGTGTTCTGTAGACAGCAGTGTGCTGAGTCAGAAAACAGTGTGTGTATGGCAGATTCCAGCAATCTGGGCCTAAGATAGTGTCTAGAATCTGTGGCGTTCTGTATACAATGCTGAAACTACATCAGGAAACATGGTATTGCAGATTCCAATGCTCTGGGCCCTCTAGAGTGTCTTTAATCTGTGGTGTTCTGTAGACAGCAGTGTGCTGAGTCAGAAAACAGTGTGTGTATGGCAGATTCCAGCAATCTGGGCCTAAGATAGTGTCTAGAATCTGTGGCGTTCTGTATACAATGCTGAAACTACATCAGGAAACATGGTATTGCAGATTCCAATGCTCTGGGCCCTCTAGAGTGTCTTTAATCTGTGGTGTTCTGTAGACAGCAGTGTGCTGAGTCAGAAAACAGTGTGTGTATGGCAGATTCCAGCAATCTGGGCCTAAGATAGTGTCTAGAATCTGTGGCGTTCTGTATACAATGCTGAAACTACATCAGGAAACATGGTATTGCAGATTCCAATGCTCTGGGCCCTCTAGAGTGTCTTTAATCTGTGGTGTTCTGTAGACAGCAGTGTGCTGAGTCAGAAAACAGTGTGTGTATGGCAGATTCCAGCAATCTGGGCCTAAGATAGTGTCTAGAATCTGTGGCGTTCTGTATACAATGCTGAAACTACATCAGGAAACATGGTATTGCAGATTCCAATGCTCTGGGCCCTCTAGAGTGTCTTTAATCTGTGGTGTTCTGTAGACAGCAGTGTGCTGAGTCAGAAAACAGTGTGTGTATGGCAGATTCCAGCAATCTGGGCCTAAGATAGTGTCTAGAATCTGTGGCGTTCTGTATACAATGCTGAAACTACATCAGGAAACATGGTATTGCAGATTCCAATGCTCTGGGCCCTCTAGAGTGTCTTTAATCTGTGGTGTTCTGTAGACAGCAGTGTGCTGAGTCAGAAAACAGTGTGTGTATGGCAGATTCCAGCAATCTGGGCCTAAGATAGTGTCTAGAATCTGTGGCGTTCTGTATACAATGCTGAAACTACATCAGGAAACATGGTATTGCAGATTCCAATGCTCTGGGCCCTCTAGAGTGTCTTTAATCTGTGGTGTTCTGTAGACAGCAGTGTGCTGAGTCAGAAAACAGTGTGTGTATGGCAGATTCCAGCAATCTGGGCCTAAGATAGTGTCTAGAATCTGTGGCGTTCTGTATACAATGCTGAAACTACATCAGGAAACATGGTATTGCAGATTCCAATGCTCTGGGCCCTCTAGAGTGTCTTTAATCTGTGGTGTTCTGTAGACAGCAGTGTGCTGAGTCAGAAAACAGTGTGTGTATGGCAGATTCCAGCAATCTGGGCCTAAGATAGTGTCTAGAATCTGTGGCGTTCTGTATACAATGCTGAAACTACATCAGGAAACATGGTATTGCAGATTCCAATGCTCTGGGCCCTCTAGAGTGTCTTTAATCTGTGGTGTTCTGTAGACAGCAGTGTGCTGAGTCAGAAAACAGTGTGTGTATGGCAGATTCCAGCAATCTGGGCCTAAGATAGTGTCTAGAATCTGTGGCGTTCTGTATACAATGCTGAAACTACATCAGGAAACATGGTATTGCAGATTCCAATGCTCTGGGCCCTCTAGAGTGTCTTTAATCTGTGGTGTTCTGTAGACAGCAGTGTGCTGAGTCAGAAAACAGTGTGTGTATGGCAGATTCCAGCAATCTGGGCCTAAGATAGTGTCTAGAATCTGTGGCGTTCTGTATACAATGCTGAAACTACATCAGGAAACATGGTATTGCAGATTCCAATGCTCTGGGCCCTCTAGAGTGTCTTTAATCTGTGGTGTTCTGTAGACAGCAGTG
Organism: Bufo bufo; assembly: GCF_905171765.1. Classification (NCBI taxonomy): domain Eukaryota; kingdom Metazoa; phylum Chordata; class Amphibia; order Anura; family Bufonidae; genus Bufo; species Bufo bufo. Next base: position 12,485 of record NW_024401188.1, read on the forward strand.
TGCTGAGTCAGAAAACAGTGTGTGTATGGCAGATTCCAGCAATCTGGGCCTAAGATAGTGTCTAGAATCTGTGGCGTTCTGTATACAATGCTGAAACTACATCAGGAAACATGGTATTGCAGATTCCAATGCTCTGGGCCCTCTAGAGTGTCTTTAATCTGTGGTGTTCTGTAGACAGCAGTGTGCTGAGTCAGAAAACAGTGTGTGTATGGCAGATTCCAGCAATCTGGGCCTAAGATAGTGTCTAGAATCTGTGGCGTTCTGTATACAATGCTGAAACTACATCAGGAAACATGGTATTGCAGATTCCAATGCTCTGGGCCCTCTAGAGTGTCTTTAATCTGTGGTGTTCTGTAGACAGCAGTGTGCTGAGTCAGAAAACAGTGTGTGTATGGCAGATTCCAGCAATCTGGGCCTAAGATAGTGTCTAGAATCTGTGGCGTTCTGTATACAATGCTGAAACTACATCAGGAAACATGGTATTGCAGATTCCAATGCTCTGGGCCCTCTAGAGTGTCTTTAATCTGTGGTGTTCTGTAGACAGCAGTGTGCTGAGTCAGAAAACAGTGTGTGTATGGCAGATTCCAGCAATCTGGGCCTAAGATAGTGTCTAGAATCTGTGGCGTTCTGTATACAATGCTGAAACTACATCAGGAAACATGGTATTGCAGATTCCAATGCTCTGGGCCCTCTAGAGTGTCTTTAATCTGTGGTGTTCTGTAGACAGCAGTGTGCTGAGTCAGAAAACAGTGTGTGTATGGCAGATTCCAGCAATCTGGGCCTAAGATAGTGTCTAGAATCTGTGGCGTTCTGTATACAATGCTGAAACTACATCAGGAAACATGGTATTGCAGATTCCAATGCTCTGGGCCCTCTAGAGTGTCTTTAATCTGTGGTGTTCTGTAGACAGCAGTGTGCTGAGTCAGAAAACAGTGTGTGTATGGCAGATTCCAGCAATCTGGGCCTAAGATAGTGTCTAGAATCTGTGGCGTTCTGTATACAATGCTGAAACTACATCAGGAAACATGGTATTGCAGATTCCAATGCTCTGGGCCCTCTAGAGTGTCTTTAATCTGTGGTGTTCTGTAGACAGCAGTGTGCTGAGTCAGAAAACAGTGTGTGTATGGCAGATTCCAGCAATCTGGGCCTAAGATAGTGTCTAGAATCTGTGGCGTTCTGTATACAATGCTGAAACTACATCAGGAAACATGGTATTGCAGATTCCAATGCTCTGGGCCCTCTAGAGTGTCTTTAATCTGTGGTGTTCTGTAGACAGCAGTGTGCTGAGTCAGAAAACAGTGTGTGTATGGCAGATTCCAGCAATCTGGGCCTAAGATAGTGTCTAGAATCTGTGGCGTTCTGTATACAATGCTGAAACTACATCAGGAAACATGGTATTGCAGATTCCAATGCTCTGGGCCCTCTAGAGTGTCTTTAATCTGTGGTGTTCTGTAGACAGCAGTGTGCTGAGTCAGAAAACAGTGTGTGTATGGCAGATTCCAGCAATCTGGGCCTAAGATAGTGTCTAGAATCTGTGGCGTTCTGTATACAATGCTGAAACTACATCAGGAAACATGGTATTGCAGATTCCAATGCTCTGGGCCCTCTAGAGTGTCTTTAATCTGTGGTGTTCTGTAGACAGCAGTGTGCTGAGTCAGAAAACAGTGTGTGTATGGCAGATTCCAGCAATCTGGGCCTAAGATAGTGTCTAGAATCTGTGGCGTTCTGTATACAATGCTGAAACTACATCAGGAAACATGGTATTGCAGATTCCAATGCTCTGGGCCCTCTAGAGTGTCTTTAATCTGTGGTGTTCTGTAGACAGCAGTGTGCTGAGTCAGAAAACAGTGTGTGTATGGCAGATTCCAGCAATCTGGGCCTAAGATAGTGTCTAGAATCTGTGGCGTTCTGTATACAATGCTGAAACTACATCAGGAAACATGGTATTGCAGATTCCAATGCTCTGGGCCCTCTAGAGTGTCTTTAATCTGTGGTGTTCTGTAGACAGCAGTGTGCTGAGTCAGAAAACAGTGTGTGTATGGCAGATTCCAGCAATCTGGGCCTAAGATAGTGTCTAGAATCTGTGGCGTTCTGTATACAATGCTGAAACTACATCAGGAAACATGGTATTGCAGATTCCAATGCTCTGGGCCCTCTAGAGTGTCTTTAATCTGTGGTGTTCTGTAGACAGCAGTGTGCTGAGTCAGAAAACAGTGTGTGTATGGCAGATTCCAGCAATCTGGGCCTAAGATAGTGTCTAGAATCTGTGGCGTTCTGTATACAATGCTGAAACTACATCAGGAAACATGGTATTGCAGATTCCAATGCTCTGGGCCCTCTAGAGTGTCTTTAATCTGTGGTGTTCTGTAGACAGCAGTGTGCTGAGTCAGAAAACAGTGTGTGTATGGCAGATTCCAGCAATCTGGGCCTAAGATAGTGTCTAGAATCTGTGGCGTTCTGTATACAATGCTGAAACTACATCAGGAAACATGGTATTGCAGATTCCAATGCTCTGGGCCCTCTAGAGTGTCTTTAATCTGTGGTGTTCTGTAGACAGCAGTGTGCTGAGTCAGAAAACAGTGTGTGTATGGCAGATTCCAGCAATCTGGGCCTAAGATAGTGTCTAGAATCTGTGGCGTTCTGTATACAATGCTGAAACTACATCAGGAAACATGGTATTGCAGATTCCAATGCTCTGGGCCCTCTAGAGTGTCTTTAATCTGTGGTGTTCTGTAGACAGCAGTGTGCTGAGTCAGAAAACAGTGTGTGTATGGCAGATTCCAGCAATCTGGGCCTAAGATAGTGTCTAGAATCTGTGGCGTTCTGTATACAATGCTGAAACTACATCAGGAAACATGGTATTGCAGATTCCAATGCTCTGGGCCCTCTAGAGTGTCTTTAATCTGTGGTGTTCTGTAGACAGCAGTGTGCTGAGTCAGAAAACAGTGTGTGTATGGCAGATTCCAGCAATCTGGGCCTAAGATAGTGTCTAGAATCTGTGGCGTTCTGTATACAATGCTGAAACTACATCAGGAAACATGGTATTGCAGATTCCAATGCTCTGGGCCCTCTAGAGTGTCTTTAATCTGTGGTGTTCTGTAGACAGCAGTGTGCTGAGTCAGAAAACAGTGTGTGTATGGCAGATTCCAGCAATCTGGGCCTAAGATAGTGTCTAGAATCTGTGGCGTTCTGTATACAATGCTGAAACTACATCAGGAAACATGGTATTGCAGATTCCAATGCTCTGGGCCCTCTAGAGTGTCTTTAATCTGTGGTGTTCTGTAGACAGCAGTGTGCTGAGTCAGAAAACAGTGTGTGTATGGCAGATTCCAGCAATCTGGGCCTAAGATAGTGTCTAGAATCTGTGGCGTTCTGTATACAATGCTGAAACTACATCAGGAAACATGGTATTGCAGATTCCAATGCTCTGGGCCCTCTAGAGTGTCTTTAATCTGTGGTGTTCTGTAGACAGCAGTGTGCTGAGTCAGAAAACAGTGTGTGTATGGCAGATTCCAGCAATCTGGGCCTAAGATAGTGTCTAGAATCTGTGGCGTTCTGTATACAATGCTGAAACTACATCAGGAAACATGGTATTGCAGATTCCAATGCTCTGGGCCCTCTAGAGTGTCTTTAATCTGTGGTGTTCTGTAGACAGCAGTGTGCTGAGTCAGAAAACAGTGTGTGTATGGCAGATTCCAGCAATCTGGGCCTAAGATAGTGTCTAGAATCTGTGGCGTTCTGTATACAATGCTGAAACTACATCAGGAAACATGGTATTGCAGATTCCAATGCTCTGGGCCCTCTAGAGTGTCTTTAATCTGTGGTGTTCTGTAGACAGCAGTGTGCTGAGTCAGAAAACAGTGTGTGTATGGCAGATTCCAGCAATCTGGGCCTAAGATAGTGTCTAGAATCTGTGGCGTTCTGTATACAATGCTGAAACTACATCAGGAAACATGGTATTGCAGATTCCAATGCTCTGGGCCCTCTAGAGTGTCTTTAATCTGTGGTGTTCTGTAGACAGCAGTGTGCTGAGTCAGAAAACAGTGTGTGTATGGCAGATTCCAGCAATCTGGGCCTAAGATAGTGTCTAGAATCTGTGGCGTTCTGTATACAATGCTGAAACTACATCAGGAAACATGGTATTGCAGATTCCAATGCTCTGGGCCCTCTAGAGTGTCTTTAATCTGTGGTGTTCTGTAGACAGCAGTGTGCTGAGTCAGAAAACAGTGTGTGTATGGCAGATTCCAGCAATCTGGGCCTAAGATAGTGTCTAGAATCTGTGGCGTTCTGTATACAATGCTGAAACTACATCAGGAAACATGGTATTGCAGATTCCAATGCTCTGGGCCCTCTAGAGTGTCTTTAATCTGTGGTGTTCTGTAGACAGCAGTGTGCTGAGTCAGAAAACAGTGTGTGTATGGCAGATTCCAGCAATCTGGGCCTAAGATAGTGTCTAGAATCTGTGGCGTTCTGTATACAATGCTGAAACTACATCAGGAAACATGGTATTGCAGATTCCAATGCTCTGGGCCCTCTAGAGTGTCTTTAATCTGTGGTGTTCTGTAGACAGCAGTGTGCTGAGTCAGAAAACAGTGTGTGTATGGCAGATTCCAGCAATCTGGGCCTAAGATAGTGTCTAGAATCTGTGGCGTTCTGTATACAATGCTGAAACTACATCAGGAAACATGGTATTGCAGATTCCAATGCTCTGGGCCCTCTAGAGTGTCTTTAATCTGTGGTGTTCTGTAGACAGCAGTGTGCTGAGTCAGAAAACAGTGTGTGTATGGCAGATTCCAGCAATCTGGGCCTAAGATAGTGTCTAGAATCTGTGGCGTTCTGTATACAATGCTGAAACTACATCAGGAAACATGGTATTGCAGATTCCAATGCTCTGGGCCCTCTAGAGTGTCTTTAATCTGTGGTGTTCTGTAGACAGCAGTGTGCTGAGTCAGAAAACAGTGTGTGTATGGCAGATTCCAGCAATCTGGGCCTAAGATAGTGTCTAGAATCTGTGGCGTTCTGTATACAATGCTGAAACTACATCAGGAAACATGGTATTGCAGATTCCAATGCTCTGGGCCCTCTAGAGTGTCTTTAATCTGTGGTGTTCTGTAGACAGCAGTGTGCTGAGTCAGAAAACAGTGTGTGTATGGCAGATTCCAGCAATCTGGGCCTAAGATAGTGTCTAGAATCTGTGGCGTTCTGTATACAATGCTGAAACTACATCAGGAAACATGGTATTGCAGATTCCAATGCTCTGGGCCCTCTAGAGTGTCTTTAATCTGTGGTGTTCTGTAGACAGCAGTGTGCTGAGTCAGAAAACAGTGTGTGTATGGCAGATTCCAGCAATCTGGGCCTAAGATAGTGTCTAGAATCTGTGGCGTTCTGTATACAATGCTGAAACTACATCAGGAAACATGGTATTGCAGATTCCAATGCTCTGGGCCCTCTAGAGTGTCTTTAATCTGTGGTGTTCTGTAGACAGCAGTGTGCTGAGTCAGAAAACAGTGTGTGTATGGCAGATTCCAGCAATCTGGGCCTAAGATAGTGTCTAGAATCTGTGGCGTTCTGTATACAATGCTGAAACTACATCAGGAAACATGGTATTGCAGATTCCAATGCTCTGGGCCCTCTAGAGTGTCTTTAATCTGTGGTGTTCTGTAGACAGCAGTGTGCTGAGTCAGAAAACAGTGTGTGTATGGCAGATTCCAGCAATCTGGGCCTAAGATAGTGTCTAGAATCTGTGGCGTTCTGTATACAATGCTGAAACTACATCAGGAAACATGGTATTGCAGATTCCAATGCTCTGGGCCCTCTAGAGTGTCTTTAATCTGTGGTGTTCTGTAGACAGCAGTGTGCTGAGTCAGAAAACAGTGTGTGTATGGCAGATTCCAGCAATCTGGGCCTAAGATAGTGTCTAGAATCTGTGGCGTTCTGTATACAATGCTGAAACTACATCAGGAAACATGGTATTGCAGATTCCAATGCTCTGGGCCCTCTAGAGTGTCTTTAATCTGTGGTGTTCTGTAGACAGCAGTGTGCTAAGTCAGAAAACAGTGTGTGTATGGCAGATTCCAGCAATCTGGGCCTAAGATAGTGTCTAGAATCTGTGGCGTTCTGTATACAATGCTGAAACTACATCAGGAAACATGGTATTGCAGATTCCAATGCTCTGGGCCCTCTAGAGTGTCTTTAATCTGTGGTGTTCTGTAGACAGCAGTGTGCTGAGTCAGAAAACAGTGTGTGTATGGCAGATTCCAGCAATCTGGGCCTAAGATAGTGTCTAGAATCTGTGGCGTTCTGTATACAATGCTGAAACTACATCAGGAAACATGGTATTGCAGATTCCAATGCTCTGGGCCCTCTAGAGTGTCTTTAATCTGTGGTGTTCTGTAGACAGCAGTGTGCTGAGTCAGAAAACAGTGTGTGTATGGCAGATTCCAGCAATCTGGGCCTAAGATAGTGTCTAGAATCTGTGGCGTTCTGTATACAATGCTGAAACTACATCAGGAAACATGGTATTGCAGATTCCAATGCTCTGGGCCCTCTAGAGTGTCTTTAATCTGTGGTGTTCTGTAGACAGCAGTGTGCTGAGTCAGAAAACAGTGTGTGTATGGCAGATTCCAGCAATCTGGGCCTAAGATAGTGTCTAGAATCTGTGGCGTTCTGTATACAATGCTGAAACTACATCAGGAAACATGGTATTGCAGATTCCAATGCTCTGGGCCCTCTAGAGTGTCTTTAATCTGTGGTGTTCTGTAGACAGCAGTGTGCTGAGTCAGAAAACAGTGTGTGTATGGCAGATTCCAGCAATCTGGGCCTAAGATAGTGTCTAGAATCTGTGGCGTTCTGTATACAATGCTGAAACTACATCAGGAAACATGGTATTGCAGATTCCAATGCTCTGGGCCCTCTAGAGTGTCTTTAATCTGTGGTGTTCTGTAGACAGCAGTGTGCTGAGTCAGAAAACAGTGTGTGTATGGCAGATTCCAGCAATCTGGGCCTAAGATAGTGTCTAGAATCTGTGGCGTTCTGTATACAATGCTGAAACTACATCAGGAAACATGGTATTGCAGATTCCAATGCTCTGGGCCCTCTAGAGTGTCTTTAATCTGTGGTGTTCTGTAGACAGCAGTGTGCTGAGTCAGAAAACAGTGTGTGTATGGCAGATTCCAGCAATCTGGGCCTAAGATAGTGTCTAGAATCTGTGGCGTTCTGTATACAATGCTGAAACTACATCAGGAAACATGGTATTGCAGATTCCAATGCTCTGGGCCCTCTAGAGTGTCTTTAATCTGTGGTGTTCTGTAGACAGCAGTGTGCTGAGTCAGAAAACAGTGTGTGTATGGCAGATTCCAGCAATCTGGGCCTAAGATAGTGTCTAGAATCTGTGGCGTTCTGTATACAATGCTGAAACTACATCAGGAAACATGGTATTGCAGATTCCAATGCTCTGGGCCCTCTAGAGTGTCTTTAATCTGTGGTGTTCTGTAGACAGCAGTGTGCTGAGTCAGAAAACAGTGTGTGTATGGCAGATTCCAGCAATCTGGGCCTAAGATAGTGTCTAGAATCTGTGGCGTTCTGTATACAATGCTGAAACTACATCAGGAAACATGGTATTGCAGATTCCAATGCTCTGGGCCCTCTAGAGTGTCTTTAATCTGTGGTGTTCTGTAGACAGCAGTGTGCTGAGTCAGAAAACAGTGTGTGTATGGCAGATTCCAGCAATCTGGGCCTAAGATAGTGTCTAGAATCTGTGGCGTTCTGTATACAATGCTGAAACTACATCAGGAAACATGGTATTGCAGATTCCAATGCTCTGGGCCCTCTAGAGTGTCTTTAATCTGTGGTGTTCTGTAGACAGCAGTGTGCTGAGTCAGAAAACAGTGTGTGTATGGCAGATTCCAGCAATCTGGGCCTAAGATAGTGTCTAGAATCTGTGGCGTTCTGTATACAATGCTGAAACTACATCAGGAAACATGGTATTGCAGATTCCAATGCTCTGGGCCCTCTAGAGTGTCTTTAATCTGTGGTGTTCTGTAGACAGCAGTGTGCTGAGTCAGAAAACAGTGTGTGTATGGCAGATTCCAGCAATCTGGGCCTAAGATAGTGTCTAGAATCTGTGGCGTTCTGTATACAATGCTGAAACTACATCAGGAAACATGGTATTGCAGATTCCAATGCTCTGGGCCCTCTAGAGTGTCTTTAATCTGTGGTGTTCTGTAGACAGCAGTGTGCTGAGTCAGAAAACAGTGTGTGTATGGCAGATTCCAGCAATCTGGGCCTAAGATAGTGTCTAGAATCTGTGGCGTTCTGTATACAATGCTGAAACTACATCAGGAAACATGGTATTGCAGATTCCAATGCTCTGGGCCCTCTAGAGTGTCTTTAATCTGTGGTGTTCTGTAGACAGCAGTGTGCTGAGTCAGAAAACAGTGTGTGTATGGCAGATTCCAGCAATCTGGGCCTAAGATAGTGTCTAGAATCTGTGGCGTTCTGTATACAATGCTGAAACTACATCAGGAAACATGGTATTGCAGATTCCAATGCTCTGGGCCCTCTAGAGTGTCTTTAATCTGTGGTGTTCTGTAGACAGCAGTGTGCTGAGTCAGAAAACAGTGTGTGTATGGCAGATTCCAGCAATCTGGGCCTAAGATAGTGTCTAGAATCTGTGGCGTTCTGTATACAATGCTGAAACTACATCAGGAAACATGGTATTGCAGATTCCAATGCTCTGGGCCCTCTAGAGTGTCTTTAATCTGTGGTGTTCTGTAGACAGCAGTGTGCTGAGTCAGAAAACAGTGTGTGTATGGCAGATTCCAGCAATCTGGGCCTAAGATAGTGTCTAGAATCTGTGGCGTTCTGTATACAATGCTGAAACTACATCAGGAAACATGGTATTGCAGATTCCAATGCTCTGGGCCCTCTAGAGTGTCTTTAATCTGTGGTGTTCTGTAGACAGCAGTGTGCTGAGTCAGAAAACAGTGTGTGTATGGCAGATTCCAGCAATCTGGGCCTAAGATAGTGTCTAGAATCTGTGGCGTTCTGTATACAATGCTGAAACTACATCAGGAAACATGGTATTGCAGATTCCAATGCTCTGGGCCCTCTAGAGTGTCTTTAATCTGTGGTGTTCTGTAGACAGCAGTGTGCTGAGTCAGAAAACAGTGTGTGTATGGCAGATTCCAGCAATCTGGGCCTAAGATAGTGTCTAGAATCTGTGGCGTTCTGTATACAATGCTGAAACTACATCAGGAAACATGGTATTGCAGATTCCAATGCTCTGGGCCCTCTAGAGTGTCTTTAATCTGTGGTGTTCTGTAGACAGCAGTGTGCTGAGTCAGAAAACAGTGTGTGTATGGCAGATTCCAGCAATCTGGGCCTAAGATAGTGTCTAGAATCTGTGGCGTTCTGTATACAATGCTGAAACTACATCAGGAAACATGGTATTGCAGATTCCAATGCTCTGGGCCCTCTAGAGTGTCTTTAATCTGTGGTGTTCTGTAGACAGCAGTGTGCTGAGTCAGAAAACAGTGTGTGTATGGCAGATTCCAGCAATCTGGGCCTAAGATAGTGTCTAGAATCTGTGGCGTTCTGTATACAATGCTGAAACTACATCAGGAAACATGGTATTGCAGATTCCAATGCTCTGGGCCCTCTAGAGTGTCTTTAATCTGTGGTGTTCTGTAGACAGCAGTGTGCTGAGTCAGAAAACAGTGTGTGTATGGCAGATTCCAGCAATCTGGGCCTAAGATAGTGTCTAGAATCTGTGGCGTTCTGTATACAATGCTGAAACTACATCAGGAAACATGGTATTGCAGATTCCAATGCTCTGGGCCCTCTAGAGTGTCTTTAATCTGTGGTGTTCTGTAGACAGCAGTGTGCTGAGTCAGAAAACAGTGTGTGTATGGCAGATTCCAGCAATCTGGGCCTAAGATAGTGTCTAGAATCTGTGGCGTTCTGTATACAATGCTGAAACTACATCAGGAAACATGGTATTGGGGGGGCGTGGCTTGGCTGCAGACTGAGATGGCCGCGTGAGGAAAGAGCTCCTCTGCACCATTGCTCTAAAAGCAACAAAAAAGCTACTAAAAGTCGAGATGGAGGATTTATTTGAAACCAGAAAGTCAAGACAATCGAAGGCTAAAAGAACCAAAGACTTTGATCGGACAAATCGGAGATTTAGATCACTTTCAACTCCAGGCCGGAAAAATCGAGACGCCGCTGGAGCAGTGTCTGATGATTCACCAAGCTCAAGCTATAGGCCTGACTACAATACAGACGGAGAATCCACCCAGATCACCCCTACTAATGCGGATGAAAAGATGCAACATCTACCTCCCAACACCCCTGTGAAGAAGGGGAAATCAACAACTGCTTTTCAGAAGCAATTAAATCGTGATTTCGAGCAAAAAAGAGACTTGCCAGGAAAATATACCATGAGGCCGGAAATAGGCCGCGATACGCTGGATGACAAAGAACAGCCCCGAAAATCGACTACACTCGAAAATAAAGAGGTAGCACAACAAGGGGACATCCACAATTCTGATGACCAGGAGGATGACACGCCAACCGCGAGTCCCCTGAAACACAAAAGCAAGCAAGCAAAAGAAACTGTGAGTACGGAACATCCGATCATAAATGTATCAGATCAATTTGCCGAATTTCAGGCAAAAGACAAAGAACTGTCAGCTGACTTGTTGAAAGATATGCTCCTAGCATTGAGGAGCTCGATAAATAATGACTTTAAGCAAGCTATAGTGCCTTTTCAGAAAGCCGTTGAGGAACTGGGAGACAGGGTGTCACATGTTGAAAATAAAATGGGTGACTTTGCAGAGTCACAAAATGAAATAATTGATCGAAGCAATGAGATGGAGGACCAGATTGAAAGTTTACAGGCAAAAGTCATAGATCTTGAAGATAGGAGCAGGAGGAACAATATTAAATTCAGGGGCATACCTGAATCTATTTCCAACAATGCCTTAATGCCATACATTACAGACTTGATAAAATTTCTGGTTCCTCATGCCAAAGACTTTGAGCTGAGTATTGACAGAGCTCACAGAATAGCAAAACCTGCATATCTTCCAAAGGATATCCCGAGAGACGTGCTGGCAAGATTTACATTTTTCCATATAAAAGAGCAAATGCTTAGGGAAATGAGGAAGGATCCAGATTTACCGGATCAGTTCTCAGGACTCAAATTATTCACTGACTTGTCAGCGGCTACTATCAAAGCCAGAAAGGATTTTTCAATTGTCACAAGAACTTTGAATGCCAACGGTATAAGCTATAGATGGGGATTCCCTGTAAAAGTTCTTGTGATTAAAGATGGGACTTTACATGCTTTAAAGACACCAGAAGCTGCATTAGAAACCCTGAAGGAATGGAATTTACAGATAGAAAGACCTCAATCCTATCAAAATAGGACCCCTAGAAGCCTGCAAGAAAGACGCTACTCAGAGAGGCCTTATCAACAGCACGATCAGACAAAGAAAACTACACCCAGAAGCAAAACCTGACTCATCCACAAAGAGCTCTGATATGTGTGGGGGAGACAGACCTCACGTTTGCCGGACTTAACCACCCCATTATTCACTTGATGACACGAGTTCATCAATTATTCTTTGCCTGGTTTAACACTAGGCTTGTTATTATGTTATTCATGTTCAATGTTACTGATTTACCAATCATTTGTTTATTAACTTTTATTTTTTTTGCAGGAATTCTTCACAAATGTGTTACAAGCAATTGTATATTCTCTCATGAGACCATCCATACTGATGACAAAACTGGTGTACTTAATACTGTTTATGATTTAAGTGGCGATCTGAAGGTTAAAGGTAAAAAGCTATTTGATTATGTATCAAAATGACTATAAAAATCACATCAATCAATGTCAAGGGACTAAACTCCCCATTTAAGAGAAATCAGCTGTGGAAAGAGGCATTAAATCAAAAATGTGACATCTTGTTTGCACAAGAAACCCATATTTCAAAAGGCAATACCCCCACAATTCAAAATAAGAGATTCCCCAAAATTATATACTCTGCCTATATTAAAAAGAAAAGAGGAGTACTAATTGCTTTCAAAGACTCAATTTCTATAGAAATCCAAGACCAATATATAGACCCGGGAGGGAGATTTATTATAATTGTGGCCCTTATAGAAAATAAACTTTTTACCCTAGTGAATGTATATGCCCCCAATATTGGCCAGACTAAATTCATGAGGAAATTAATTAAGAAAATAAATTCAATTAAAAAAGGCCATCTGATAATAGGTGGTGATTTTAATGCGGTCCTCAATTCTACCCTAGACACTACACATGGAGCTAGATACAGAGACTCCTACTTTCAAAAATTAGTAGAGAAAAATAATTTATTTGATATTTGGAGATTGCAACATGTTAGTGAAAGGGATTATACTTATTTTTCAAGCAAATGGAATTCCTATTCAAGGATAGATTTCTTTCTGATAGAAAGACCATTAATAGATACCATACATACAACAGAAATAGGATACATTACCTGGACAGACCATGCTCCAATACATCTGAACATATCGACATCACACTCTCAAATTAGTGACTACATGTGGAGAGTCAACCCACATATTCTATCAAACAACAAATATGCAAATTCAATAGAGAGAGATCTCAAGGAATATTTCAACATAAATGACACCCCAAACATGGACCCCTTTACTATATGGAATGCACATAAGGCTAAAATAAGAGGCTCTTTTATGTCCTTAGGCTCACATATCAAAAAACAGAGAGAGAAAGATATGAACGAAACGCTGAATAAAATCAAACAACTAGAGTCCCACAACAAAACCAATCCATCATATCACATCACTACTGAACTACAAAAATTAAGATTTAAACTATATAACCTAATGTTACATAAATATGAAAAATCATTAAGACAGTCCAAGATAAATTATTATTCACATGACAACAAATCAGGCGCATTATTGGCTAGAAGATTAAAAGCAAAAGCCCAAAAATCAAAAATCAACAAAATTGTACACCCTATAACAAATCAGACTAAACTTGCCCCAAGGGAGATAGCCAACGCTTTTAAAGACTACTATCAGAGGCTTTATAATTTAGCTTCTGATATAGACACACATCCAACTGAAACAGAAATTTCAAAATTTTTAGAAAAACTAAACCTTCCAAAACTCAATTCAGAACAACTCAGAACTTTAAACCTACCTATCTCACAGTTGGAAATATCCAAAGCCATATCAACCTCCCCCAACCAGAAGTCCCCTGGACCTGATGGATTTACTACAGAATATTATAAAAAATTTACAATAATCCTTCTCCCATATCTCCAAAAAATTTATAACTTGGCATTTACCACAGGAAAACTACCCAAAGAAATGTTGAGAGCAACTATAGTTACTATTCCCAAGCCGGGTAAAGACAACTCTGAAGTGAAAAACTATAGGCCTATATCTCTACTAAATGTAGATGTGAAGATCTATGCTAAAATAGTAGCCAACAGATTCCAAAACATATTACCTAACTTGATTCATAAAGACCAAGTAGGCTTTCTGAAAGGTAGACAGGGACCAGACAACACAAGAAGGATAATATCATTACTCCAAAATTGTGAAAAAAACAAAATTCCGTCCATATTTCTTACCATAGACGCAGAAAAGGCGTTTGACCGTATTAACTGGTCATATGCTTTTAAAGTATTGGAAACATTTGGAATAACAGGCCATATATATACAGGAATTACAGCACTGTATAGCAGTCCTTCTGCCAATGTTTATGTCAACAGCTCCATATCAGAAAGCTTTGATATTACAAATGGCACCCGTCAAGGATGCCCTTTCTCTCCCCTGCTCTTCATATTATCAATGGAACCCTTGGCAACAATTATTCGGCAAAATTCAGACATTAAGGGAATTACAATTGGCCAACAAGAATATAAGTTAGCTCTATTTGCAGATGACATAATTCTAACCCTGACGAACCCACAATCCTCACTAAAAGCATTCTTTGATACATCCCTAGATTTTAGTAAAATTTCATATTATAAAATTAATCAAGACAAATCCCAAGCCCTACCATTAAATATAGATTTAAATCTTCTAAAATATCTCCAATCCTCTTACAAACTAGATTGGCAAAAATCTGAAATCTCATACCTGGGTATTCAAGTGTCACATCCTTCTTCCACACTCTTTGAAACAAACTTTCCTAAAATAGTCAAGGAAATTGACAAAGACATAGCTGATTTCTCTAAAAATTTGATTTCTTGGCTTGGCAGGATAGCGGCCTATAAAATGCTGCTTCTGCCAAAACTTTTGTACCTCTTCAGATCGCTACCAATCGACATCCCAAAAGTATTTTTTGCATCAGTAAACACCAAACTTAAGTCATTTATCTGGGGGGATAAAAAACCCAGAGTTGCATTTAATGTCATCACAAGACACCACAAGAAAGGTGGCTTGGGAGTCCCTCATATCCAGAACTATTATTATGCAGCATTGTTAGACCAGCTCTCACACTGGTGGTCTGACAACCCTAATAAATTATGGGTGCAGATCGAAAGGGACATTTGCAAACTCAACACAATGAGAACCAGACTTCTAGCATATAGTTGGGGATTTCCTCCTCCCTCTCCCCCAATTAATACTGTAAAAATTTCTGATGAGACGTGGAAATGGTTTCTCAAGCAACAGAAAGGAAACATTTATTTCCCTATGAATGATTCCACACTAGAGTTTATTCAAGACCAGGCGCCCACTATCCCTTTACTACATTGGAGGACATTAGGTATCAGCTCCCTACAAGATTTTTTCAAAGATAGTATAGTCACATCTTTTTCAGGCCTGAAAAATAAATTCGGGCTTGGGAGTGATGACTTTTACATATATCTAAATATAAGAGACTTTATCAATAAATATAAAATATTAGAAAAGGAAAAACTACCTAATATGTCTCTAATCTCTAAACTGTTTAGCAAACCCAAAGGTATAACAACATTTTACAACCTCCTAGCAGAACCCCATAATCTCTCCACTAACAACTATATACAAAAATGGGAAAAGGAACTACAATTGAAATTAACCTTACAAGACTGGTATATCACTTTTTCCAATACCCATAAGTACTTCCACAGCACCAACCATAGAGAAGCCCTGATTAAAACATACCTTAGATGGTACTACACACCAAGCAGAATACATCTTATATTCCCAGATACTCCTGATACCTGTTGGAGACAATGTGGAGAAAAAGGAACTCTAATCCACACCCTTTGGGAATGCAAGGCGATTAAACCTCTATGGGAAGCTGCAAATAAACTGCTTAGAACAATCCTAGGACACTATATTATTCTTTCACCACAACTTGCCTTATTGCTAATAGGACTAAATGATTTCCCTGAAGACTCTAAATCAATAATAGCACACATATCAATGGCTACTAAACTAGTCATCACTAGACACTGGAAGTCTAAAGATACACCACATATCAAAGAAGTTTGGCAGACAGTAAACAACACCTGTTCATTCGAAAAAGTCATCGCCTACATACAGAATAGAATCCCTACTTTCCACCTCAGATGGGACAAATGGATGGAAAGCTCATTCTATAAATCTCAAATATGTTAAATTGGAAAATGATCCTGCACTGTTAAAATTAATTTTTTGTTCTTTCTTTTCTTTTGTTTTACTGTTTATGTTTATGTTAATGTGTGTTGGTTCAAACAGTTGTAATATCACCAAATGTTGTAACTGTGCTTATTTTAAAATTTAAAAAACCCAATAAAAACAATTTTGCAAAGGAAACATGGTATTGCAGATTCCAATGCTCTGGGCCCTCTAGAGTGTCTTTAATCTGTGGTGTTCTGTAGACAGCAGTGTGCTAAGTCAGAAAACAGTGTGTGTATGGCAGATTCCAGCAATCTGGGCCTAAGATAGTGTCTAGAATCTGTGGCGTTCTGTATACAATGCTGAAACTACATCAGGAAACATGGTATTGCAGATTCCAATGCTCTGGGCCCTCTAGAGTGTCTTTAATCTGTGGTGTTCTGTAGACAGCAGTGTGCTGAGTCAGAAAACAGTGTGTGTATGGCAGATTCCAGCAATCTGGGCCTAAGATAGTGTCTAGAATCTGTGGCGTTCTGTATACAATGCTGAAACTACATCAGGAAACATGGTATTGCAGATTCCAATGCTCTGGGCCCTCTAGAGTGTCTTTAATCTGTGGTGTTCTGTAGACAGCAGTGTGCTGAGTCAGAAAACAGTGTGTGTATGGCAGATTCCAGCAATCTGGGCCTAAGATAGTGTCTAGAATCTGTGGCGTTCTGTATACAATGCTGAAACTACATCAGGAAACATGGTATTGCAGATTCCAATGCTCTGGGCCCTCTAGAGTGTCTTTAATCTGTGGTGTTCTGTAGACAGCAGTGTGCTGAGTCAGAAAACAGTGTGTGTATGGCAGATTCCAGCAATCTGGGCCTAAGATAGTGTCTAGAATCTGTGGCGTTCTGTATACAATGCTGAAACTACATCAGGAAACATGGTATTGCAGATTCCAATGCTCTGGGCCCTCTAGAGTGTCTTTAATCTGTGGTGTTCTGTAGACAGCAGTGTGCTGAGTCAGAAAACAGTGTGTGTATGGCAGATTCCAGCAATCTGGGCCTAAGATAGTGTCTAGAATCTGTGGCGTTCTGTATACAATGCTGAAACTACATCAGGAAACATGGTATTGCAGATTCCAATGCTCTGGGCCCTCTAGAGTGTCTTTAATCTGTGGTGTTCTGTAGACAGCAGTGTGCTGAGTCAGAAAACAGTGTGTGTATGGCAGATTCCAGCAATCTGGGCCTAAGATAGTGTCTAGAATCTGTGGCGTTCTGTATACAATGCTGAAACTACATCAGGAAACATGGTATTGCAGATTCCAATGCTCTGGGCCCTCTAGAGTGTCTTTAATCTGTGGTGTTCTGTAGACAGCAGTGTGCTGAGTCAGAAAACAGTGTGTGTATGGCAGATTCCAGCAATCTGGGCCTAAGATAGTGTCTAGAATCTGTGGCGTTCTGTATACAATGCTGAAACTACATCAGGAAACATGGTATTGCAGATTCCAATGCTCTGGGCCCTCTAGAGTGTCTTTAATCTGTGGTGTTCTGTAGACAGCAGTGTGCTGAGTCAGAAAACAGTGTGTGTATGGCAGATTCCAGCAATCTGGGCCTAAGATAGTGTCTAGAATCTGTGGCGTTCTGTATACAATGCTGAAACTACATCAGGAAACATGGTATTGCAGATTCCAATGCTCTGGGCCCTCTAGAGTGTCTTTAATCTGTGGTGTTCTGTAGACAGCAGTGTGCTGAGTCAGAAAACAGTGTGTGTATGGCAGATTCCAGCAATCTGGGCCTAAGATAGTGTCTAGAATCTGTGGCGTTCTGTATACAATGCTGAAACTACATCAGGAAACATGGTATTGCAGATTCCAATGCTCTGGGCCCTCTAGAGTGTCTTTAATCTGTGGTGTTCTGTAGACAGCAGTGTGCTGAGTCAGAAAACAGTGTGTGTATGGCAGATTCCAGCAATCTGGGCCTAAGATAGTGTCTAGAATCTGTGGCGTTCTGTATACAATGCTGAAACTACATCAGGAAACATGGTATTGCAGATTCCAATGCTCTGGGCCCTCTAGAGTGTCTTTAATCTGTGGTGTTCTGTAGACAGCAGTGTGCTGAGTCAGAAAACAGTGTGTGTATGGCAGATTCCAGCAATCTGGGCCTAAGATAGTGTCTAGAATCTGTGGCGTTCTGTATACAATGCTGAAACTACATCAGGAAACATGGTATTGCAGATTCCAATGCTCTGGGCCCTCTAGAGTGTCTTTAATCTGTGGTGTTCTGTAGACAGCAGTGTGCTGAGTCAGAAAACAGTGTGTGTATGGCAGATTCCAGCAATCTGGGCCTAAGATAGTGTCTAGAATCTGTGGCGTTCTGTATACAATGCTGAAACTACATCAGGAAACATGGTATTGCAGATTCCAATGCTCTGGGCCCTCTAGAGTGTCTTTAATCTGTGGTGTTCTGTAGACAGCAGTGTGCTGAGTCAGAAAACAGTGTGTGTATGGCAGATTCCAGCAATCTGGGCCTAAGATAGTGTCTAGAATCTGTGGCGTTCTGTATACAATGCTGAAACTACATCAGGAAACATGGTATTGCAGATTCCAATGCTCTGGGCCCTCTAGAGTGTCTTTAATCTGTGGTGTTCTGTAGACAGCAGTGTGCTGAGTCAGAAAACAGTGTGTGTATGGCAGATTCCAGCAATCTGGGCCTAAGATAGTGTCTAGAATCTGTGGCGTTCTGTATACAATGCTGAAACTACATCAGGAAACATGGTATTGCAGATTCCAATGCTCTGGGCCCTCTAGAGTGTCTTTAATCTGTGGTGTTCTGTAGACAGCAGTGTGCTGAGTCAGAAAACAGTGTGTGTATGGCAGATTCCAGCAATCTGGGCCTAAGATAGTGTCTAGAATCTGTGGCGTTCTGTATACAATGCTGAAACTACATCAGGAAACATGGTATTGCAGATTCCAATGCTCTGGGCCCTCTAGAGTGTCTTTAATCTGTGGTGTTCTGTAGACAGCAGTGTGCTGAGTCAGAAAACAGTGTGTGTATGGCAGATTCCAGCAATCTGGGCCTAAGATAGTGTCTAGAATCTGTGGCGTTCTGTATACAATGCTGAAACTACATCAGGAAACATGGTATTGCAGATTCCAATGCTCTGGGCCCTCTAGAGTGTCTTTAATCTGTGGTGTTCTGTAGACAGCAGTGTGCTGAGTCAGAAAACAGTGTGTGTATGGCAGATTCCAGCAATCTGGGCCTAAGATAGTGTCTAGAATCTGTGGCGTTCTGTATACAATGCTGAAACTACATCAGGAAACATGGTATTGCAGATTCCAATGCTCTGGGCCCTCTAGAGTGTCTTTAATCTGTGGTGTTCTGTAGACAGCAGTGTGCTGAGTCAGAAAACAGTGTGTGTATGGCAGATTCCAGCAATCTGGGCCTAAGATAGTGTCTAGAATCTGTGGCGTTCTGTATACAATGCTGAAACTACATCAGGAAACATGGTATTGCAGATTCCAATGCTCTGGGCCCTCTAGAGTGTCTTTAATCTGTGGTGTTCTGTAGACAGCAGTGTGCTGAGTCAGAAAACAGTGTGTGTATGGCAGATTCCAGCAATCTGGGCCTAAGATAGTGTCTAGAATCTGTGGCGTTCTGTATACAATGCTGAAACTACATCAGGAAACATGGTATTGCAGATTCCAATGCTCTGGGCCCTCTAGAGTGTCTTTAATCCGTGGTGTTCTGTAGACAGCAGTGTGCTGAGTCAGAAAACAGTGTGTGTATGGCAGATTCCAGCAATCTGGGCCTAAGATAGTGTCTAGAATCTGTGGCGTTCTGTATACAATGCTGAAACTACATCAGGAAACATGGTATTGCAGATTCCAATGCTCTGGGCCCTCTAGAGTGTCTTTAATCTGTGGTGTTCTGTAGACAGCAGTGTGCTGAGTCAGAAAACAGTGTGTGTATGGCAGATTCCAGCAATCTGGGCCTAAGATAGTGTCTAGAATCTGTGGCGTTCTGTATACAATGCTGAAACTACATCAGGAAACATGGTATTGCAGATTCCAATGCTCTGGGCCCTCTAGAGTGTCTTTAATCTGTGGTGTTCTGTAGACAGCAGTGTGCTGAGTCAGAAAACAGTGTGTGTATGGCAGATTCCAGCAATCTGGGCCTAAGATAGTGTCTAGAATCTGTGGCGTTCTGTATACAATGCTGAAACTACATCAGGAAACATGGTATTGCAGATTCCAATGCTCTGGGCCCTCTAGAGTGTCTTTAATCTGTGGTGTTCTGTAGACAGCAGTGTGCTGAGTCAGAAAACAGTGTGTGTATGGCAGATTCCAGCAATCTGGGCCTAAGATAGTGTCTAGAATCTGTGGCGTTCTGTATACAATGCTGAAACTACATCAGGAAACATGGTATTGCAGATTCCAATGCTCTGGGCCCTCTAGAGTGTCTTTAATCTGTGGTGTTCTGTAGACAGCAGTGTGCTGAGTCAGAAAACAGTGTGTGTATGGCAGATTCCAGCAATCTGGGCCTAAGATAGTGTCTAGAATCTGTGGCGTTCTGTATACAATGCTGAAACTACATCAGGAAACATGGTATTGCAGATTCCAATGCTCTGGGCCCTCTAGAGTGTCTTTAATCTGTGGTGTTCTGTAGACAGCAGTGTGCTGAGTCAGAAAACAGTGTGTGTATGGCAGATTCCAGCAATCTGGGCCTAAGATAGTGTCTAGAATCTGTGGCGTTCTGTATACAATGCTGAAACTACATCAGGAAACATGGTATTGCAGATTCCAATGCTCTGGGCCCTCTAGAGTGTCTTTAATCTGTGGTGTTCTGTAGACAGCAGTGTGCTGAGTCAGAAAACAGTGTGTGTATGGCAGATTCCAGCAATCTGGGCCTAAGATAGTGTCTAGAATCTGTGGCGTTCTGTATACAATGCTGAAACTACATCAGGAAACGTTGTATTGCAGATTCCAATGCTCTGGGCCCTCTAGAGTGTCTTTAATCTGTGGTGTTCTGTAGACAGCAGTGTGCTGAGTCAGAAAACAGTGTGTGTATGGCAGATTCCAGCAATCTGGGCCTAAGATAGTGTCTAGAATCTGTGGCGTTCTGTATACAATGCTGAAACTACATCAGGAAACGTTGTATTGCAGATTCCAATGCTCTGGGCCCTCTAGAGTGTCTTTAATCTGTGGTGTTCTGTAGACAGCAGTGTGATGAGTCAGAAAACAGTGTGTGTATGGCAGATTCCAGCAATCTGGGCCTAAGATAGTGTCTAGAATCTGTGGCGTTCTGTATACAATGCTGAAACTACATCAGGAAACGTTGTATTGGGGGGGCGTGGCTTGGCTGCAGACTGAGATGGCCGCGTGAGGAAAGAGCTCCTCTGCACCATTGCTCTAAAAGCAACAAAAAAGCTACTAAAAGTCGAGATGGAGGATTTATTTGAAACCAGAAAGTCAAGACAATCGAAGGCTAAAAGAACCAAAGACTTTGATCGGACAAATCGGAGATTTAGATCACTTTCAACTCCAGGCCGGAAAAATCGAGACGCCGCTGGAGCAGTGTCTGATGATTCACCAAGCTCAAGCTATAGGCCTGACTACAATACAGACAGAGAATCCACCCAGATCACCCCTACTAATGCGGATGAAAAGATGCAACATCTACCTCCCAACACCCCTGTGAAGAAGGGGAAATCAACAACTGCTTTTCAGAAGCAATTAAATCGTGATTTCGAGCAAAAAAGAGACTTGCCAGGAAAATATACCATGAGGCCGGAAATAGGCCGCGATACGCTGGATGACAAAGAACAGCCCCGAAAATCGACTACACTCGAAAATAAAGAGGTAGCACAACAAGGGGACATCCACAATTCTGATGACCAGGAGGATGACACGCCAACCGCGAGTCCCCTGAAACACAAAAGCAAGCAAGCAAAAGAAACTGTGAGTACGGAACATCCGATCATAAATGTATCAGATCAATTTGCCGAATTTCAGGCAAAAGACAAAGAACTGTCAGCTGACTTGTTGAAAGATATGCTCCTAGCATTGAGGAGCTCGATAAATAATGACTTTAAGCAAGCTATAGTGCCTTTTCAGAAAGCCGTTGAGGAACTGGGAGACAGGGTGTCACATGTTGAAAATAAAATGGGTGACTTTGCAGAGTCACAAAATGAAATAATTGATCGAAGCAATGAGATGGAGGACCAGATTGAAAGTTTACAGGCAAAAGTCATAGATCTTGAAGATAGGAGCAGGAGGAACAATATTAAATTCAGGGGCATACCTGAATCTATTTCCAACAATGCCTTAATGCCATACATTACAGACTTGATAAAATTTCTGGTTCCTCATGCCAAAGACTTTGAGCTGAGTATTTGACAGAGCTCACAGAATAGCAAAACCTGCATATCTTCCAAAGGATATCCCGAGAGACGTGCTGGCAAGATTTACATTTTTCCATATAAAAGAGCAAATGCTTAGGGAAATGAGGAAGGATCCAGATTTACCGGATCAGTTCTCAGGACTCAAATTATTCACTGACTTGTCAGCGGCTACTATCAAAGCCAGAAAGGATTTTTCAATTGTCACAAGAACTTTGAATGCCAACGGTATAAGCTATAGATGGGGATTCCCTGTAAAAGTTCTTGTGATTAAAGATGGGACTTTACATGCTTTAAAGACACCAGAAGCTGCATTAGAAACCCTGAAGGAATGGAATTTACAGATAGAAAGACTTCAATCCTATCAAAATAGGACCCCTAGAAGCCTGCAAGAAAGACGCTACTCAGAGAGGCCTTATCAACAGCACGATCAGACAAAGAAAACTACACCCAGAAGCAAAACCTGACTCATCCACAAAGAGCTCTGATATGTGTGGGGGAGACAGACCTCACGTTTGCCGGACTTAACCACCCCATTATTCACTTGATGACACGAGTTCATCAATTATTCTTTGCCTGGTTTAACACTAGGCTTGTTATTATGTTATTCATGTTCAATGTTACTGATTTACCAATCATTTGTTTATTAACTTTTATTTTTTTTGCAGGAATTCTTCACAAATGTGTTACAAGCAATTGTATATTCTCTCATGAGACCATCCATACTGATGACAAAACTGGTGTACTTAATACTGTTTATGATTTAAGTGGCGATCTGAAGGTTAAAGGTAAAAAGCTATTTGATTATGTATCAAAATGACTATAAAAATCACATCAATCAATGTCAAGGGACTAAACTCCCCATTTAAGAGAAATCAGCTGTGGAAAGAGGCATTAAATCAAAAATGTGACATCTTGTTTGCACAAGAAACCCATATTTCAAAAGGCAATACCCCCACAATTCAAAATAAGAGATTCCCCAAAATTATATACTCTGCCTATATTAAAAAGAAAAGAGGAGTACTAATTGCTTTCAAAGACTCAATTTCTATAGAAATCCAAGACCAATATATAGACCCGGGAGGGAGATTTATTATAATTGTGGCCCTTATAGAAAATAAACTTTTTACCCTAGTGAATGTATATGCCCCCAATATTGGCCAGACTAAATTCATGAGGAAATTAATTAAGAAAATAAATTCAATTAAAAAAGGCCATCTGATAATAGGTGGTGATTTTAATGCGGTCCTCAATTCTACCCTAGACACTACACATGGAGCTAGATACAGAGACTCCTACTTTCAAAAATTAGTAGAGAAAAATAATTTATTTGATATTTGGAGATTGCAACATGTTAGTGAAAGGGATTATACTTATTTTTCAAGCAAATGGAATTCCTATTCAAGGATAGATTTCTTTCTGATAGAAAGACCATTAATAGATACCATACATACAACAGAAATAGGATACATTACCTGGACAGACCATGCTCCAATACATCTGAACATATCGACATCACACTCTCAAATTAGTGACTACATGTGGAGAGTCAACCCACATATTCTATCAAACAACAAATATGCAAATTCAATAGAGAGAGATCTCAAGGAATATTTCAACATAAATGACACCCCAAACATGGACCCCTTTACTATATGGAATGCACATAAGGCTAAAATAAGAGGCTCTTTTATGTCCTTAGGCTCACATATCAAAAAACAGAGAGAGAAAGATATGAACGAAACGCTGAATAAAATCAAACAACTAGAGTCCCACAACAAAACCAATCCATCATATCACATCACTACTGAACTACAAAAATTAAGATTTAAACTATATAACCTAATGTTACATAAATATGAAAAATCATTAAGACAGTCCAAGATAAATTATTATTCACATGACAACAAATCAGGCGCATTATTGGCTAGAAGATTAAAAGCAAAAGCCCAAAAATCAAAAATCAACAAAATTGTACACCCTATAACAAATCAGACTAAACTTGCCCCAAGGGAGATAGCCAACGCTTTTAAAGACTACTATCAGAGGCTTTATAATTTAGCTTCTGATATAGACACACATCCAACTGAAACAGAAATTTCAAAATTTTTAGAAAAACTAAACCTTCCAAAACTCAATTCAGAACAACTCAGAACTTTAAACCTACCTATCTCACAGTTGGAAATATCCAAAGCCATATCAACCTCCCCCAACCAGAAGTCCCCTGGACCTGATGGATTTACTACAGAATATTATAAAAAATTTACAATAATCCTTCTCCCATATCTCCAAAAAATTTATAACTTGGCATTTACCACAGGAAAACTACCCAAAGAAATGTTGAGAGCAACTATAGTTACTATTCCCAAGCCGGGTAAAGACAACTCTGAAGTGAAAAACTATAGGCCTATATCTCTACTAAATGTAGATGTGAAGATCTATGCTAAAATAGTAGCCAACAGATTCCAAAACATATTACCTAACTTGATTCATAAAGACCAAGTAGGCTTTCTGAAAGGTAGACAGGGACCAGACAACACAAGAAGGATAATATCATTACTCCAAAATTGTGAAAAAAACAAAATTCCGTCCATATTTCTTACCATAGACGCAGAAAAGGCGTTTGACCGTATTAACTGGTCATATGCTTTTAAAGTATTGGAAACATTTGGAATAACAGGCCATATATATACAGGAATTACAGCACTGTATAGCAGTCCTTCTGCCAATGTTTATGTCAACAGCTCCATATCAGAAAGCTTTGATATTACAAATGGCACCCGTCAAGGATGCCCTTTCTCTCCCCTGCTCTTCATATTATCAATGGAACCCTTGGCAACAATTATTCGGCAAAATTCAGACATTAAGGGAATTACAATTGGCCAACAAGAATATAAGTTAGCTCTATTTGCAGATGACATAATTCTAACCCTGACGAACCCACAATCCTCACTAAAAGCATTCTTTGATACATCCCTAGATTTTAGTAAAATTTCATATTATAAAATTAATCAAGACAAATCCCAAGCCCTACCATTAAATATAGATTTAAATCTTCTAAAATATCTCCAATCCTCTTACAAACTAGATTGGCAAAAATCTGAAATCTCATACCTGGGTATTCAAGTGTCACATCCTTCTTCCACACTCTTTGAAACAAACTTTCCTAAAATAGTCAAGGAAATTGACAAAGACATAGCTGATTTCTCTAAAAATTTGATTTCTTGGCTTGGCAGGATAGCGGCCTATAAAATGCTGCTTCTGCCAAAACTTTTGTACCTCTTCAGATCGCTACCAATCGACATCCCAAAAGTATTTTTTGCATCAGTAAACACCAAACTTAAGTCATTTATCTGGGGGGATAAAAAACCCAGAGTTGCATTTAATGTCATCACAAGACACCACAAGAAAGGTGGCTTGGGAGTCCCTCATATCCAGAACTATTATTATGCAGCATTATTAGACCAGCTCTCACACTGGTGGTCTGACAACCCTAATAAATTATGGGTGCAGATCGAAAGGGACATTTGCAAACTCAACACAATGAGAACCAGACTTCTAGCATATAGTTGGGGATTTCCTCCTCCCTCTCCCCCAATTAATACTGTAAAAATTTCTGATGAGACGTGGAAATGGTTTCTCAAACAACAGAAAGGAAACATTTATTTCCCTATGAATGATTCCACACTAGAGTTTATTCAAGACCAGGCGCCCACTATCCCTTTACTACATTGGAGGACATTAGGTATCAGCTCCCTACAAGATTTTTTCAAAGATAGTATAGTCACATCTTTTTCAGGCCTGAAAAATAAATTCGGGCTTGGGAGTGATGACTTTTACATATATCTAAATATAAGAGACTTTATCAATAAATATAAAATATTAGAAAAGGAAAAACTACCTAATATGTCTCTAATCTCTAAACTGTTTAGCAAACCCAAAGGTATAACAACATTTTACAACCTCCTAGCAGAACCCCATAATCTCTCCACTAACAACTATATACAAAAATGGGAAAAGGAACTACAATTGAAATTAACCTTACAAGACTGGTATATCACTTTTTCCAATACCCATAAGTACTTCCACAGCACCAACCATAGAGAAGCCCTGATTAAAACATACCTTAGATGGTACTACACACCAAGCAGAATACATCTTATATTCCCAGATACTCCTGATACCTGTTGGAGACAATGTGGAGAAAAAGGAACTCTAATCCACACCCTTTGGGAATGCAAGGCGATTAAACCTCTATGGGAAGCTGCAAATAAACTGCTTAGAACAATCCTAGGACACTATATTATTCTTTCACCACAACTTGCCTTATTGCTAATAGGACTAAATGATTTCCCTGAAGACTCTAAATCAATAATAGCACACATATCAATGGCTACTAAACTAGTCATCACTAGACACTGGAAGTCTAAAGATACACCACATATCAAAGAAGTTTGGCAGACAGTAAACAACACCTGTTCATTTGAAAAAGTCATCGCCTACATACAGAATAGAATCCCTACTTTCCACCTCAGATGGGACAAATGGATGGAAAGCTCATTCTATAAATCTCAAATATGTTAAATTGGAAAATGATCCTGCACTGTTAAAATTAATTTTTTGTTCTTTCTTTTCTTTTGTTTTACTGTTTATGTTTATGTTAATGTGTGTTGGTTCAAACAGTTGTAATATCACCAAATGTTGTAACTGTGCTTATTTTAAAATTTAAAAAACCCAATAAAAACAATTTTGCAAAGGAAACGTTGTATTGCAGATTCCAATGCTCTGGGCCCTCTAGTGTGTCTTTAATCTGTGGTGTTCTGTAGACAGCAGGGTGCTGAGTCAGAAAACAGTGTGTGTATGGCAGATTCCAGCAATCTGGGCCTAAGATAGTGTCTAGAATCTGTGGCGTTCTGTATACAATGCTGAAACTACATCAGGAAACGTTGTATTGCAGATTCCAATGCTCTGGGCCCTCTAGAGTGTCTTTAATCTGTGGTGTTCTGTAGACAGCAGTGTGCTGAGTCAGAAAACAGTGTGTGTATGGCAGATTCCAGCAATCTGGGCCTAAGATAGTGTCTAGAATCTGTGGCGTTCTGTATACAATGCTGAAACTACATCAGGAAACGTTGTATTGCAGATTCCAATGCTCTGGGCCCTCTAGAGTGTCTTTAATCTGTGGTGTTCTGTAGACAGCAGTGTGCTGAGTCAGAAAACAGTGTGTGTATGGCAGATTCCAGCAATCTGGGCCTAAGATAGTGTCTAGAATCTGTGGCGTTCTGTATACAATGCTGAAACTACATCAGGAAACGTTGTATTGCAGATTCCAATGCTCTGGGCCCTCTAGAGTGTCTTTAATCTGTGGTGTTCTGTAGACAGCAGTGTGCTGAGTCAGAAAACAGTGTGTGTATGGCAGATTCCAGCAATCTGGGCCTAAGATAGTGTCTAGAATCTGTGGCGTTCTGTATACAATGCTGAAACTACATCAGGAAACGTTGTATTGCAGATTCCAATGCTCTGGGCCCTCTAGAGTGTCTTTAATCTGTGGTGTTCTGTAGACAGCAGTGTGCTGAGTCAGAAAACAGTGTGTGTATGGCAGATTCCAGCAATCTGGGCCTAAGATAGTGTCTAGAATCTGTGGCGTTCTGTATACAATGCTGAAACTACATCAAGAAACGTTGTATTGCAGATTCCAATGCTCTGGGCCCTCTAGAGTGTCTTTAATCTGTGGTGTTCTGTAGACAGCAGTGTGCTGAGTCAGAAAACAGTGTGTGTATGGCAGATTCCAGCAATCTGGGCCTAAGATAGTGTCTAGAATCTGTGGCGTTCTGTATACAATGCTGAAACTACATCAGGAAACGTTGTATTGCAGATTCCAATGCTCTGGGCCCTCTAGAGTGTCTTTAATCTGTGGTGTTCTGTAGACAGCAGTGTGCTGAGTCAGAAAACAGTGTGTGTATGGCAGATTCCAGCAATCTGGGCCTAAGATAGTGTCTAGAATCTGTGGCGTTCTGTATACAATGCTGAAACTACATCAGGAAACGTTGTATTGCAGATTCCAATGCTCTGGGCCCTCTAGAGTGTCTTTAATCTGTGGTGTTCTGTAGACAGCAGTGTGCTAAGTCAGAAAACAGTGTGTGTATGGCAGATTCCAGCAATCTGGGCCTAAGATAGTGTCTAGAATCTGTGGCGTTCTGTATACAATGCTGAAACTACATCAGGAAACGTTGTATTGCAGATTCCAATGCTCTGGGCCCTCTAGAGTGTCTTTAATCTGTGGTGTTCTGTAGACAGCAGTGTGCTGAGTCAGAAAACAGTGTGTGTATGGCAGATTCCAGCAATCTGGGCCTAAGATAGTGTCTAGAATCTGTGGCGTTCTGTATACAATGCTGAAACTACATCAGGAAACGTTGTATTGCAGATTCCAATGCTCTGGGCCCTCTAGAGTGTCTTTAATCTGTGGTGTTCTGTAGACAGCAGTGTGCTGAGTCAGAAAACAGTGTGTGTATGGCAGATTCCAGCAATCTGGGCCTAAGATAGTGTCTAGAATCTGTGGCGTTCTGTATACAATGCTGAAACTACATCAGGAAACGTTGTATTGCAGATTCCAATGCTCTGGGCCCTCTAGAGTGTCTTTAATCTGTGGTGTTCTGTAGACAGCAGTGTGCTGAGTCAGAAAACAGTGTGTGTATGGCAGATTCCAGCAATCTGGGCCTAAGATAGTGTCTAGAATCTGTGGCGTTCTGTATACAATGCTGAAACTACATCAGGAAACGTTGTATTGCAGATTCCAATGCTCTGGGCCCTCTAGAGTGTCTTTAATCTGTGGTGTTCTGTAGACAGCAGTGTGCTGAGTCAGAAAACAGTGTGTGTATGGCAGATTCCAGCAATCTGGGCCTAAGATAGTGTCTAGAATCTGTGGCGTTCTGTATACAATGCTGAAACTACATCAGGAAACGTTGTATTGCAGATTCCAA
This sequence comes from Bufo bufo, assembly GCF_905171765.1. Lineage (NCBI taxonomy): Eukaryota > Metazoa > Chordata > Amphibia > Anura > Bufonidae > Bufo > Bufo bufo. Next base: position 41,467 of record NW_024401188.1, read on the forward strand.
TGCTCTGGGCCCTCTAGAGTGTCTTTAATCTGTGGTGTTCTGTAGACAGCAGTGTGCTGAGTCAGAAAACAGTGTGTGTATGGCAGATTCCAGCAATCTGGGCCTAAGATAGTGTCTAGAATCTGTGGCGTTCTGTATACAATGCTGAAACTACATCAGGAAACGTTGTATTGCAGATTCCAATGCTCTGGGCCCTCTAGAGTGTCTTTAATCTGTGGTGTTCTGTAGACAGCAGTGTGCTGAGTCAGAAAACAGTGTGTGTATGGCAGATTCCAGCAATCTGGGCCTAAGATAGTGTCTAGAATCTGTGGCGTTCTGTATACAATGCTGAAACTACATCAGGAAACGTTGTATTGCAGATTCCAATGCTCTGGGCCCTCTAGAGTGTCTTTAATCTGTGGTGTTCTGTAGACAGCAGTGTGCTGAGTCAGAAAACAGTGTGTGTATGGCAGATTCCAGCAATCTGGGCCTAAGATAGTGTCTAGAATCTGTGGCGTTCTGTATACAATGCTGAAACTACATCAGGAAACGTTGTATTGCAGATTCCAATGCTCTGGGCCCTCTAGAGTGTCTTTAATCTGTGGTGTTCTGTAGACAGCAGTGTGCTGAGTCAGAAAACAGTGTGTGTATGGCAGATTCCAGCAATCTGGGCCTAAGATAGTGTCTAGAATCTGTGGCGTTCTGTATACAATGCTGAAACTACATCAGGAAACGTTGTATTGCAGATTCCAATGCTCTGGGCCCTCTAGAGTGTCTTTAATCTGTGGTGTTCTGTAGACAGCAGTGTGCTGAGTCAGAAAACAGTGTGTGTATGGCAGATTCCAGCAATCTGGGCCTAAGATAGTGTCTAGAATCTGTGGCGTTCTGTATACAATGCTGAAACTACATCAGGAAACATTGTATTGCAGATTCCAATGCTCTGGGCCCTCTAGAGTGTCTTTAATCTGTGGTGTTCTGTAGACAGCAGTGTGCTAAGTCAGAAAACAGTGTGTGTATGGCAGATTCCAGCAATCTGGGCCTAAGATAGTGTCTAGAATCTGTGGCGTTCTGTATACAATGCTGAAACTACATCAGGAAACGTTGTATTGCAGATTCCAATGCTCTGGGCCCTCTAGAGTGTCTTTAATCTGTGGTGTTCTGTAGACAGCAGTGTGCTGAGTCAGAAAACAGTGTGTGTATGGCAGATTCCAGCAATCTGGGCCTAAGATAGTGTCTAGAATCTGTGGCGTTCTGTATACAATGCTGAAACTACATCAGGAAACGTTGTATTGCAGATTCCAATGCTCTGGGCCCTCTAGAGTGTCTTTAATCTGTGGTGTTCTGTAGACAGCAGTGTGCTGAGTCAGAAAACAGTGTGTGTATGGCAGATTCCAGCAATCTGGGCCTAAGATAGTGTCTAGAATCTGTGGCGTTCTGTATACAATGCTGAAACTACATCAGGAAACGTTGTATTGCAGATTCCAATGCTCTGGGCCCTCTAGAGTGTCTTTAATCTGTGGTGTTCTGTAGACAGCAGTGTGCTAAGTCAGAAAACAGTGTGTGTATGGCAGATTCCAGCAATCTGGGCCTAAGATAGTGTCTAGAATCTGTGGCGTTCTGTATACAATGCTGAAACTACATCAGGAAACGTTGTATTGCAGATTCCAATGCTCTGGGCCCTCTAGAGTGTCTTTAATCTGTGGTGTTCTGTAGACAGCAGTGTGCTAAGTCAGAAAACAGTGTGTGTATGGCAGATTCCAGCAATCTGGGCCTAAGATAGTGTCTAGAATCTGTGGCGTTCTGTATACAATGCTGAAACTACATCAGGAAACGTTGTATTGCAGATTCCAATGCTCTGGGCCCTCTAGAGTGTCTTTAATCTGTGGTGTTCTGTAGACAGCAGTGTGCTGAGTCAGAAAACAGTGTGTGTATGGCAGATTCCAGCAATCTGGGCCTAAGATAGTGTCTAGAATCTGTGGCGTTCTGTATACAATGCTGAAACTACATCAGGAAACGTTGTATTGCAGATTCCAATGCTCTGGGCCCTCTAGAGTGTCTTTAATCTGTGGTGTTCTGTAGACAGCAGTGTGCTGAGTCAGAAAACAGTGTGTGTATGGCAGATTCCAGCAATCTGGGCCTAAGATAGTGTCTAGAATCTGTGGCGTTCTGTATACAATGCTGAAACTACATCAGGAAACGTTGTATTGCAGATTCCAATGCTCTGGGCCCTCTAGAGTGTCTTTAATCTGTGGTGTTCTGTAGACAGCAGTGTGCTGAGTCAGAAAACAGTGTGTGTATGGCAGATTCCAGCAATCTGGGCCTAAGATAGTGTCTAGAATCTGTGGCGTTCTGTATACAATGCTGAAACTACATCAGGAAACGTTGTATTGCAGATTCCAATGCTCTGGGCCCTCTAGAGTGTCTTTAATCTGTGGTGTTCTGTAGACAGCAGTGTGCTGAGTCAGAAAACAGTGTGTGTATGGCAGATTCCAGCAATCTGGGCCTAAGATAGTGTCTAGAATCTGTGGCGTTCTGTATACAATGCTGAAACTACATCAGGAAACGTTGTATTGCAGATTCCAATGCTCTGGGCCCTCTAGAGTGTCTTTAATCTGTGGTGTTCTGTAGACAGCAGTGTGCTGAGTCAGAAAACAGTGTGTGTATGGCAGATTCCAGCAATCTGGGCCTAAGATAGTGTCTAGAATCTGTGGCGTTCTGTATACAATGCTGAAACTACATCAGGAAACGTTGTATTGCAGATTCCAATGCTCTGGGCCCTCTAGAGTGTCTTTAATCTGTGGTGTTCTGTAGACAGCAGTGTGCTGAGTCAGAAAACAGTGTGTGTATGGCAGATTCCAGCAATCTGGGCCTAAGATAGTGTCTAGAATCTGTGGCGTTCTGTATACAATGCTGAAACTACATCAGGAAACGTTGTATTGCAGATTCCAATGCTCTGGGCCCTCTAGAGTGTCTTTAATCTGTGGTGTTCTGTAGACAGCAGTGTGCTGAGTCAGAAAACAGTGTGTGTATGGCAGATTCCAGCAATCTGGGCCTAAGATAGTGTCTAGAATCTGTGGCGTTCTGTATACAATGCTGAAACTACATCAGGAAACGTTGTATTGCAGATTCCAATGCTCTGGGCCCTCTAGAGTGTCTTTAATCTGTGGTGTTCTGTAGACAGCAGTGTGCTGAGTCAGAAAACAGTGTGTGTATGGCAGATTCCAGCAATCTGGGCCTAAGATAGTGTCTAGAATCTGTGGCGTTCTGTATACAATGCTGAAACTACATCAGGAAACGTTGTATTGCAGATTCCAATGCTCTGGGCCCTCTAGAGTGTCTTTAATCTGTGGTGTTCTGTAGACAGCAGTGTGCTGAGTCAGAAAACAGTGTGTGTATGGCAGATTCCAGCAATCTGGGCCTAAGATAGTGTCTAGAATCTGTGGCGTTCTGTATACAATGCTGAAACTACATCAGGAAACGTTGTATTGCAGATTCCAATGCTCTGGGCCCTCTAGAGTGTCTTTAATCTGTGGTGTTCTGTAGACAGCAGTGTGCTGAGTCAGAAAACAGTGTGTGTATGGCAGATTCCAGCAATCTGGGCCTAAGATAGTGTCTAGAATCTGTGGCGTTCTGTATACAATGCTGAAACTACATCAGGAAACGTTGTATTGCAGATTCCAATGCTCTGGGCCCTCTAGAGTGTCTTTAATCTGTGGTGTTCTGTAGACAGCAGTGTGCTGAGTCAGAAAACAGTGTGTGTATGGCAGATTCCAGCAATCTGGGCCTAAGATAGTGTCTAGAATCTGTGGCGTTCTGTATACAATGCTGAAACTACATCAGGAAACGTTGTATTGCAGATTCCAATGCTCTGGGCCCTCTAGAGTGTCTTTAATCTGTGGTGTTCTGTAGACAGCAGTGTGCTGAGTCAGAAAACAGTGTGTGTATGGCAGATTCCAGCAATCTGGGCCTAAGATAGTGTCTAGAATCTGTGGCGTTCTGTATACAATGCTGAAACTACATCAGGAAACGTTGTATTGCAGATTCCAATGCTCTGGGCCCTCTAGAGTGTCTTTAATCTGTGGTGTTCTGTAGACAGCAGTGTGCTGAGTCAGAAAACAGTGTGTGTATGGCAGATTCCAGCAATCTGGGCCTAAGATAGTGTCTAGAATCTGTGGCGTTCTGTATACAATGCTGAAACTACATCAGGAAACATTGTATTGCAGATTCCAATGCTCTGGGCCCTCTATAGTGTCTTTAATCTGTGGTGTTCTGTAGACAGCAGTGTGCTAAGTCAGAAAACAGTGTGTATGGCAGATTCCAGCAATCTGGGCCTAAGATAGTGTCTAGAATCTGTGGCGTTCTGTATACAATGCTGAAACTACATCAGGAATAGTGTTGAGCGCGAATATTCGAAAAGCGAATTTTTTTAACGAATATCGCAATTTCGAGATTTCGCGAATATTTCGAATATAGTGCTATATATTCGTAAAAACGAATATTCGTTTTTTTTTTTTAACAAAATTACAGTACACATATAATTGATTGTTTCCCAAAGGTCCAAAAGCTCAGAACTTAGTCACATTGCCGAGAAAGTGATAAAGTTGCGAATCTTCGTAAGGCGATTATATTAGCGCATAGGCGAATATCTGCACTTGTCCCCAGAACAGAAAGGCAAAGGCCTGTGCATTCATATAGTATAGCACCATATTCGCGAATATTTCGAACTTCGAAAATTTCGACTTACGAATATTCGTATTTTTTATTTTAGTTTCCACAGTACAGATTACATTCATCTGTACTCTGTCAACTACTTTCATCACCCCCCAGTGTATCTCGATTGTTTCCCAAAGGTCCAAAAGCTCAGAACTTAGTCACATTGCCGAGAAAGTGATAAAGTTGCGAATCTTCGTAAGGCGATTATATTAGCGCATAGGCGAATATCTGCACTTGTCCCAGAACAGAGGCAAAGGGCTTTGCATTCATATAGTATAGCACCATATTCGCGAATATTTAGAACTTCGAAAATTTCGACTTACGAATATTCGTATTTTTTATTTTAGTTTCCACAGTACAGATTACATTCATCTGTACTCTGTCAACTACTTTCATCACCCCCCAGTGTATCTCGATTGTTTCCCAAAGGTCCAAAAGCTCAGAACTTAGTCACATTGCCGAGAAAGTGATAAAGTTGCGAATCTTCGTAAGGCGATTATATTAGCGCATAGGCGAATATCTGCACTTGTCCCAGAACAGAGGCAAAGGGCTTTGCATTCATATAGTATAGCACCATATTCGCGAATATTTAGAACTTCGAAAATTTCGACTTACGAATATTCGTATTTTTTATTTTAGTTTCCACAGTACAGATTACATTCATCTGTACTCTGTCAACTACTTTCATCACCCCCCAGTGAATCTCGATTGTTTCCCAAAGGTCCAAAAGCTCAGAACTTAGTCACATTGCCGAGAAAGTGATAAAGTTGCGAATCTTCGTAAGGCGATTATATTAGCGCATAGGCGAATATCTGCACTTGTCCCAGAACAGAGGCAAAGGGCTTTGCATTCATATAGTATAGCACCATATTCGCGAATATTTAGAACTTCGAAATTTTCGACTTACGAATATTCGTATTTTTTATTTTAGTTTCCACAGTACAGATTACATTCATCTGTACTCTGTCAACTACTTTCATCACCCCCCACTGTATCTCGATTGTTTCCCAAAGGTCCAAAAGCTCAGATCTTAGTCACATTGCCGAGAAAGTGATTGAGGCGCGAATATTCGTAATGCGTAATTTTATTAGCGCACATGCGAATATCGGCTCTTCGTGAGGACATTAATCCCTCCCTCATTTTAGATTGTGGGCCAATGAGAAGGAGTCCAACAGGTTAGCAACATCCCTAGCAACCAATCATAAAGTTGCCCACCCCATTACTATATAAGATTTTGTCACGGCATCCATTTTGTGCAGTTTCATGTGGTGGTGATTGAGAGAGGAGCTTGGAACTGTGCAGTGCTTTGCTTTTTTAAAAGCAAATTACAAATCGAATTGTTTAATCTGATAGTGTTAGATAGGGTAGGTTAGTGTAGCTGATAGGTTAAAGATTAGGGTATAGAGTTAGGAGAAAAATAATAATTTATTTAGGTTAGTGAATAGATTAGTGTAGCTGATAGTTTCTAGTGCAGGCTGCAGTGTAGGGCCTAGTTAGGAGAAATATAATAATTTAGGTTAGTGAATAGTTAGCTGATAGTTTCTAGTGCAGAGTGCAGTGTAGGGCCTAGTTAGGAGAAATATAATAATTTAGGTTAGTGAATAGTTAGCTGATAGTTTCTAGTGCAGGGTGCAGTGTAGGGCCTAGTTAGGAGAAATATAATAATTTAGGTTAGTGAATATATTAGTTAGGTGATAGTTTCTAGTGAAGGGTGTAGGTTAGTTATAGTGTAGGCTTTAGTTTTCCTTTATTACTGTTTAGTTTGTGTCGTGTCAGTGTCTACGTCCTTTAGTGTAGTTTATTAGTTTTCCTTTATTACTGTTTAGTTTGTGTCGTGTCAGTGTCTACGTCCTTTAGTGTAGTTTATTAGTTTTCCTTTATTACTGTTTAGTTTGTGTCGTGTCAGTGTCTACGTCCTTTGTTAGTTAAAAAAAAAAAAAGACCAAAAAAATTTTATTCGTTTTAGTGTTTTTCTTTTACTTGTTATTCGGTGTATTGTCCGCGTTGTTTTCTTTATTGTACGACAGTCCCCATCCCAATAAACTTATTCCCAAAATCAAATTATATTATTGAATTTTTCTATAAATTAAAAAAATAAAAATAATGAGGTCTTCACGAACAAGCAGCAGGGGTAGGAGAGTAGTTGGTCCCAGTGCTGGACAGCTGCCAGCACGGGGCCGCTCCTCTACCCACCGAGGTGCGGACGCAGGTGTCAGGGGCGTCCGCCTTATTCGTGAATATTTTGGGACTGGCAGCAGGAGAATTACCTCACAGGATGCCGAGGAAGTTATGTCTCTCGTGGCACAAGGCAGTGCCACAGAGTCCTCTGCCCCGGCTCCGAGCAGCAGCTGCACTTCGTCTCCTGCAGGACCAACCCCCAGCCCCCAAGAATCGTCTCTGCTCCTGTTTGACAGCGACAGTGAAAGGGACATCTTGGGGGAGGTAATGCAGGAGGCTGATTTGCAGTTCAGTCCTGAGGGTCAGGACCTTATGGAAGGGATGGAGGAGGAGATGGAGGGGGTACCACCTGTATGTACCCCAGTGACATCCCTTCCAACAGGTGCGGGCGGTTTCAGCCAGCAAAACCCCACACCTAATCAGACCCAGGTGTCAGCGAGGGGACAGAGGAGCCAGATCAGGGGCCCCACGTCTGCTGTTCGCCTCAGTCCACCACTGGTTGGCCCGGTGTCTGACATATCGGGGGACGAAGAGGAGGGTGATCGAGAATGGGTGCCACCTCCCTTGTCAGGCATCAGCAGCAATGATGAGGAGGAAGGTAGGCACCAGAGGCAAATGGTGCGACAGGTTGCCAGTGAGCCCAGAGTCAGGGGCTCCACTGGTAATGGCAGTAGGAGGAGGCAGCAGCAGCCACCTCCACCTGTCCGCACCGAGCCCGAGCAGGCGCAAGTCAGCACCGCCCCATCTGACAGGAGGGTGGTGCGTAAGTCGCCTGTTTGGGCTTATTTCACCCTGGCACCAGATGATGCCACAATTGGCATTTGTAATCTGTGCCATGCCAGGGTGAGGAGAGGGAGGTCTGCGGCTCGGCTGGGTACCACTGCCCTAACCCAGCACCTGAGAGTCAACCACTGGCGGGAGTGGGAACAGATGCGGGGTGGTCACAGCAGTGGCGCCACCAGCAGTGCGCAGGGGACAGCAGCTCCTGCCACTGTTCTGCAGCCACCCCAACCACTTCCAACAAGGCGTTCCCACTCCCCCGCTCCCTCTCCTAGAGGTACTGGCATCCAGACCTCTGCCTCCACCGCACCCTCCTCTATGCCCTCCACTGCCGTCCAGCGCCAGCCCACGGTTGCTGACCTTTTTGAACGCACCGCGCCCTATGCCCCCGGGGACCGACGCGTGCGTTCACTCAATGGGCTCCTGGCAAGGGTTATCGCCCAACATCTGCTGCCCTTCAATCTTGTGGACAGCAATCCATTCCGGCAGATGTTGGAGCAGGCACAACCCAGATGGCGTGTCCCCAGCCGCCATTTCTTTGCCAGGACTGGCGTCCCTGCCCTACACCAGCACATTGTGCAGAATGTATCCCTGTCGCTGGATCATGCTGTCAGTGACAGGGTGCATCTGACAATGGATGCTTGGACCAGCAGGCATGGGCAGGGACGCTATATCAGTTTTACTGCCCATTGGGTTTCCCTCCGAGGCGCCGGGGAGGGAACGGCGGCATCAGACTTTGTGGTGCCGCCCCGGGGTGTCCAGGGGAGAACTGCTGCTCTCCCCTCACAAGCCACTGTCTCCACTGCTGCTGAGCCCCCCAGCAAGCGTCCCCGAAGCTACGCAAGTGTGGTGCACGTCCGCTGCCAGGCCGTGCTCCAGCTTGTGAGCTTAGGGGAACGGAGACACACTGGACCTGATGTTCTGGCCGCACTACAGGCTCAGGTCCAGAAGTGGCTGACACCCCGAAGGCTCCAGGCAGGTATGGTTGTCTGTGACAACGGCAGCAACCTCCTCGCCGCCCTCCATGCTGGCAGTCTTACCCACGTACCCTGCATGGCACATGTCCTCAACCTAGTTGTGCAGAAGTTCCTCAGAACATACGAAGGGTTGAGTGACATTGTGCTAAGGGTACGGAGGATTGCCAGCCACTTTAGACGCTCCCCAACTGCTGCCGCGTCCCTGTCCAGACTGCAGCGGGACAACAGCCTGCCACCTCACAGGCTGATTGTCGACAGCGTGACGCGGTGGAACTCCACCCTCCACATGCTGGAGAGGTTGTGGGAGCAGCGAAGGGCGGTGAGGGAATACCTGCTGGACCAAGGCACTCCAGGGCCAACCAACCCACTCCCCTACATCACCAATGCGGAGTGGGGGCAGATACAGCAGGTCTGCCACGTGTTGGCCCCATTTGAGCAGGCGACCAAGATGGTCAGCGGGGAGCATGTCGGCCTCAATGACGTGCTCCCCATAGTGTTCCTGCTGGACAGGACACTAGATCGCCTGCTCGAGGCTGGGGAGAGTGCCTTGGTGGAGCAAGAGGAGGCAATGCTTCACCAGGACGAGGAGGAGGAGGAGGACAATGATGATGTGGAAGTCCAGGAGTCTGGGCCTGGTCAGGAGGGAGAGACGGTGTTGGGGGCACCGTTAGTCCGGGGGTGGGGCAGCTCCGACCGGGAGCATCAGCAACAGCAGCAGGAGGACCAAGAGGTCATGGTCCTGGGCATCCATGAAGAGTCACAGCGGGCTGTCCTCTTCCCTATGGCTGCCCACATGCTGCGATGCCTCCGGAGGGACCCCCGGATCAAGAGAATCAAGGAGAGGGAAGATTATTGGTTGGCCACCCTTTTAGACCCTCGCTGCAAGGGGAAACTGGAGCAGTTCATTCCAGCCTGCCGTAGACAGGCCCGGATGGATCAACTGCGGGCCTGTCTGATCAAGCGGCTGGAGCAGGCCAACCCTCGGCCTCACGCTCCAGTTCTCCCCGCCCATCTCACCCAGCAGGTGGCTGGCCCCAGCAGCACCAGCCGAGCAGGTGACCTTATGGGTGAGATGCGGTCGTTCTACCAGTCTGCGCGACCCAGTAGCAGCAGCAGCAGCAGCAGTCACCACCAGCGGCTGGCCCGCATGGTGGCAGACTACATGGGGTCCGTTGGTGCTTCCGACAGCATGAGCACCGACGACCCCATGGAGTACTGGGTTGCCAGGCTGGACACCTGCCGCGAGCTCGCTCAGTATGCGCTGGAGTTACTATCTTGCCCCCCCTCCAGCGTACTGTCTGAGCGGACATTTAGCGCGGCAGGTGGGGTGGTCACGGACAAGCGGACCCGTCTGTCCACAGAGTCAGTGGACAGACTTACATTCATTAAAATGAACGAGTCCTGGATCGGCAGTGACTTCTTGTCCCCCGCTGTCGGTTCAGGCCGTTGAAGGGTCCCTTGTCCATCCCTCTCCTTGTCTCTCCCTCCAAAACTTTGTTTTTTTTAAATGATATATTGATATATTATTAGATTAATTAATTTTCATTATGTAATTTGACTTAAATTGATTGTTACCAATCCAAAAACTAAATTAAATAGACACGCCGCATGCATCGGTAGTCAACAATTTATTCTTTAAAGCATATTGAGTCAGTATCAGAACACTGCGGCTACACAGCCAGCCTAACCGTGTGATGATTCCTACACGCCAGATGTCTTATTTCATTTATGGGCTTACCATGGCCTGTTGATTTCCCATTAAGCAGTACACATTGCTGCTGCCAACTTTGAACCTGCTGCTGACTGACATGTCATATTTCATTTATGGGCTTACCACATGGCCTGTTGATTTCACATTCCGCAGTACACATTGCTGCTGCCAACTTTGAACCTGCTGCTGACTGACATGTCATATTTCATTTATGGGCTTACCATGGCCTGTTGATTTCCCATTCCGCAGTACACATTGCTGCTGCCAACTTTGAACGTGATGCTGTCTAAAATGTCTTATTTCATTTATGGGCTTACCATGGCCTGTTGATTCCACATTCCGCAGTACACATTGCTGCTGCCAACTTTGAACCTGCTGCTGACTGACATGTCATATTTCATTTATGGGCTTACCACATGGCCTGTTGATTTCCTATTCCGCAGTACACATTGCTGCTGACAACTTTGAACCTGCTGCTGACTGACATGTCATATTTCATTTATGGGCTTACCATGGCCTGTTCATTTCCCATTCCGCAGTACACATTGCTGCTGCCAACTTTGAACGTGATGCTGACTGACATGTCATATTTCATTTATGGGCTTACCACATGGCCTGTTGATTTCACATTCCGCAGTACACATTGCTGCTGCCAACTTTGAACCTGCTGCTGACTGACATGTCATATTTCATTTATGGGCTTACCATGGCCTGTTCATTTCCCATTCCGCAGTACACATTGCTGCTGCCAACTTTGAACGTGATGCTGTCTAAAATGTCTTATTTCATTTATGGGCTTACCATGGCCTGTTGATTTCCCATTAAGCAGTACACATTGCTGCTGCCAACTTTGAACCTGCTGCTGACTGACATGTCATATTTCATTTATGGGCTTACCATGGCCTGTTGATTTCCTATTCCGCAGTACACATTGCTGCTGACAACTTTGAACGTGATGCTGTCTAAAATGTCTTATTTCATTTATGGTCTTACCATGGCCTGTTGATTTCCCATTAAGCAGTACACATTGCTGCTGCCAACTTTGAACCTGCTGCTGACTGACATGTCATATTTCATTTATGGGCTTACCATGGCCTGTTCATTTCCCATTCCGCAGTACACATTGCTGCTGCCAACTTTGAACGTGATGCTGTCTAAAATGTCTTATTTCATTTATGGGCTTACCATGGCCTGTTGATTCCACATTCCGCAGTACACATTGCTGCTGCCAACTTTGAACCTGCTGCTGACTGACATGTCATATTTCATTTATGGGCTTACCATGGCCTGTTCATTTCCCATTCCGCAGTACACATTGCTGCTGCCAACTTTGAACGTGATGCTGTCTAAAATGTCTTATTTCATTTATGGGCTTACCATGGCCTGTTGATTTCCCATTAAGCAGTACACATTGCTGCTGCCAACTTTGAACCTGCTGCTGACTGACATGTCATATTTCATTTATGGGCTTACCATGGCCTGTTGATTTCCTATTCCGCAGTACACATTGCTGCTGCCAACTTTGAACGTGATGCTGTCTAAAATGTCTTATTTCATTTATGGGCTTACCATGGCCTGTTGATTCCACATTCCGCAGTACACATTGCTGCTGCCAACTTTGAACCTGCTGCTGACTGACATGTCATATTTCATTTATGGGCTTACCATGGCCTGTTCATTTCCCATTACGCAGTACACATTGCTGCTGCCAACTTTGAACGTGATGCTGTCTAAAATGTCTTATTTCATTTATGGGCTTACCATGGCCTGTTGATTTCCCATTAAGCAGTACACATTGCTGCTGCCAACTTTGAACCTGCTGCTGACTGACATGTCATATTTCATTTATGGGCTTACCATGGCCTGTTGATTTCCTATTCCGCAGTACACATTGCTGCTGACAACTTTGAACGTGATGCTGTGTAAAATGTCTTATTTCATTTATGGTCTTACCATGGCCTGTTGATTTCCCATTAAGCAGTACACATTGCTGCTGCCAACTTTGAACCTGCTGCTGACTGACATGTCATATTTCATTTATGGGCTTACCATGGCCTGTTCATTTCCCATTCCGCAGTACACATTGCTGCTGCCAACTTTGAACGTGATGCTGTCTAAAATGTCTTATTTCATTTATGGGCTTACCATGGCCTGTTGATTCCACATTCCGCAGTACACATTGCTGCTGCCAACTTTGAACCTGCTGCTGACTGACATGTCATATTTCATTTATGGGCTTACCATGGCCTGTTCATTTCCCATTCCGCAGTACACATTGCTGCTGCCAACTTTGAACGTGATGCTGTCTAAAATGTCTTATTTCATTTATGGGCTTACCATGGCCTGTTGATTCCACATTCCGCAGTACACATTGCTGCTGCCAACTTTGAACCTGCTGCTGACTGACATGTCATATTTCATTTATGGGCTTACCATGGCCTGTTCATTTCCCATTCCGCAGTACACATTGCTGCTGCCAACTTTGAACGTGATGCTGTCTAAAATGTCTTATTTCATTTATGGGCTTACCATGGCCTGTTGATTCCACATTCCGCAGTACACATTGCTGCTGCCAACTTTGAACCTGCTGCTGACTGACATGTCATATTTCATTTATGGGCTTACCATGGCCTGTTCATTTCCCATTCCGCAGTACACATTGCTGCTGCCAACTTTGAACGTGATGCTGACTGACATGTCATATTTCATTTATGGGCTTACCACATGGCCTGTTGATTTCACATTCCGCAGTACACATTGCTGCTGCCAACTTTGAACCTGCTGCTGACTGACATGTCATATTTCATTTATGGGCTTACCATGGCCTGTTCATTTCCCATTCCGCAGTACACATTGCTGCTGCCAACTTTGAACGTGATGCTGACTGACATGTCATATTTCATTTATGGTCTTACCATGGCCTGTTGATTTCCCATTAAGCAGTACACATTGCTGCTGCCAACTTTGAACCTGCTGCTGACTGACATGTCATATTTCATTTATGGGCTTACCATGGCCTGTTCATTTCCCATTCCGCAGTACACATTGCTGCTGCCAACTTTGAACGTGATGCTGTCTAAAATGTCTTATTTCATTTATGGGCTTACCATGGCCTGTTGATTCCACATTCCGCAGTACACATTGCTGCTGCCAACTTTGAACCTGCTGCTGACTGACATGTCATATTTCATTTATGGGCTTACCATGGCCTGTTCATTTCCCATTCCGCAGTACACATTGCTGCTGCCAACTTTGAACGTGATGCTGTCTAAAATGTCTTATTTCATTTATGGGCTTACCATGGCCTGTTGATTTCACATTCCGCAGTACACATTGCTGCTGCCAACTTTGAACCTGCTGCTGACTGACATGTCATATTTCATTTATTGGCTTACCATGGCCTGTTCATTTCCCATTCCGCAGTACACATTGCTGCTGCCAACTTTGAACGTGATGCTGTCTAAAATGTCTTATTTCATTTATGGGCTTACCATGGCCTGTTGATTCCACATTCCGCAGTACACATTGCTGCTGCCAACTTTGAACCTGCTGCTGACTGACATGTCATATTTCATTTATGGGCTTACCATGGCCTGTTCATTTCCCATTCCGCAGTACACATTGCTGCTGCCAACTTTGAACGTGATGCTGACTGACATGTCATATTTCATTTATGGGCTTACCACATGGCCTGTTGATTTCACATTCCGCAGTACACATTGCTGCTGCCAACTTTGAACCTGCTGCTGACTGACATGTCATATTTCATTTATGGGCTTACCATGGCCTGTTCATTTCCCATTCCGCAGTACACATTGCTGCTGCCAACTTTGAACGTGATGCTGACTGACATGTCATATTTCATTTATGGGCTTACCATGGCCTGTTGATTTCCCATTAAGCAGTACACATTGCTGCTGCCAACTTTGAACCTGCTGCTGACTGACATGTCATATTTCATTTATGGGCTTACCATGGCCTGTTCATTTCCCATTCCGCAGTACACATTGCTGCTGCCAACTTTGAACGTGATGCTGTCTAAAATGTCTTATTTCATTTATGGGCTTACCATGGCCTGTTGATTCCACATTCCGCAGTACACATTGCTGCTGCCAACTTTGAACCTGCTGCTGACTGACATGTCATATTTCATTTATGGGCTTACCATGGCCTGTTCATTTCCCATTCCGCAGTACACATTGCTGCTGCCAACTTTGAACGTGATGCTGACTGACATGTCATATTTCATTTATGGGCTTACCACATGGCCTGTTGATTTCACATTCCGCAGTACACATTGCTGCTGCCAACTTTGAACCTGCTGCTGACTGACATGTCATATTTCATTTATGGGCTTACCATGGCCTGTTCATTTCCCATTCCGCAGTACACATTGCTGCTGCCAACTTTGAACGTGATGCTGACTGACATGTCATATTTCATTTATGGTCTTACCATGGCCTGTTGATTTCCCATTAAGCAGTACACATTGCTGCTGCCAACTTTGAACCTGCTGCTGACTGACATGTCATATTTCATTTATGGGCTTACCATGGCCTGTTGATTTCCCATTCCTCAGTACACATTGCTGCTGCCAACTTTGAACGTGATGCTGTCTGTCCTGATAAGTTATTCAGAGCTATGTTTAGGCCTTTTACTAGACATTTTCCATCTTCCATCCTGTTGATGCTGCTATTGAATTTGCTGATCAGGCTGATTTTGGTTTAGTCATTACACTACATCATTATATTTAAATGTTGATTATGCATTTCCTACTGAGTTGTGCCAAGTTATGTTTAGACCTTATGCTCAACCATTTCAAACTTCCATCTTGTTGATGCTGCATCTGTCTATCCTGAACATGTAGTTATAATTACTCTTTATTCTTCAATTTTATCATTAAATTATGATGCTGCCTATCCTGCAGGATTAGGCGAAAATAATGTAGACCTTTTACTAGCCTACCACCAATTAAGCATATTAGGTGATGTGCATCTCTGTAATGAGAAGGGGTGTGGTCTAATGACATCAACACCCTATATCAGGTGTGCATAATTATTAGGCAATATCCTTTCGTTTGGCAAAATTGGTCAAAAGAAGGACTTGACAGGCTCAGAAAAGTCAAAAATTGTGAGATATCTTGCAGAGGGATGCAGCACTCTTAAAATTGCAAAGCTTCTGAAGCGTGATCATCGAACAATCAAGCGTTTCATTCAAAATAGTCAACAGGGTTGCAAGAAGCGTGTGGAAAAACCAAGGCGAAAAATAACTGCCCATGAACTGAGAAAAGTCAAGCGTGCAGCTGCCAAGATGCCACTTGCCACCAGTTTGGCCATATTTCAGAGCTGCAACATCATTGGAGTGCCCAAAAGCACAAGGTGTGCAATACTCAGAGACATGGCCAAGGTAAGAAAGGCTGAAAGACGACCACCACTGAACAAGACACACAAGCTGCAACGTCAAGAGTGGGCCAAGAAATATCTCAAGACTGATTTTTTGAAGGTTTTATGGACTGATGAAATGAGAGTGAGTCTTGATGGGCCAGATGGATGGGCCCGTGGCTGGATTGGTAAAGGGCAGAGAGCTCCAGTCCGACTCAGACGCCAGCAAGGTGGAGGTAGAGTACTGGTTTGGGCTGGTATCATCAAAGATGAGCTTGTGGGGCCTTTTCGGGTTGAGGATGGAGTCAAGCTCAACTCCCAGTCCTACTGCCAGTTTCTGGAAGACACCTTCTTCAAGCAGTGGTACAGGAAGAAGTCTGCATCCTTCAAGAAAAACATGATTTTCATGCAGGACAATGCTCCATCACACGCGTCCAAGTACTCCACAGTGTGGCTGGCAAGAAAGGGTATAAAAGAAGAAAATCTAATGACATGGCCTCCTTGTTCCCCTGATCTGAACCCTATTGAGAACCTGTGGTCCATCATCAAATGTGAGATTTACAAGGAGGGAAAACAGTACACCTCTCTGAACAGTGCCTGGGAGGCTGTGGTTGCTGCTGCACGCAATGTTGATGGTGAACAGATCAAAACACTGACAGAATCCATGGATGGCAGGCTTTTGAGTGTCCTTTCAAAGAAAGGTGGCTATATTGGTCACTGATTTGTTTTTGTTTTGTTTTTGAATGTCAGAAATGTATATTTGTGAATGTTGAGATGTTATATTGGTTTCACTGGTAAAACTAAATAATTGAAATGGGTATATATTTGTTTTTTGGTAAGTTGCCTAATAATTATGCACAGTAATAGTCACCTGCACACACAGATATCCCCCTAAAATAGCTAAAACTAAAAACAAACTAAAAACTACTTCCAAAAATATTCAGCTTTTGATATTAATGAGTTTTTTGGGTTCATTGAGAACATGGTTGTTGTTCAATAATAAAATTAATCCTCCAAAATACAACTTGCCTAATAATTCTGCACTCCCTGTACAGTCATGATACATAGTGCGTCAGGTAATTATCGGGGACATTACCACAACTTGGCATCTGAGGTACTATATATTTACGTTCTAGTATTCAAACACCCAACGCAGTGGGGTCCTCCGACACAGAATGCAAATGCCTAGATTGTAAGGAATGAAGTGAAGAGCTCCACTCTCCCCACACTTTCTGAAATTTACTTGGGCACTTTCTATGAATATATACCACTTCCTCCATACTCATTGCATGATTCATCAAGGTCTTCCATTGGCCTACCGTGGGAAGTCTTTCCGCCATCCACCTCAGCGCCACCGCCTTCCTAGCTAAGAAAAGAGCCTCCCCCAAGAATATTCTCTGATGATGTGTCCACTGTTCCTCCTCTAATATCCCCAGGATACATATTTTAGGGCTGAATTCTATCGAAACAGGCAACATTGTGGAGAGAATTTCTACAATTTTACCCCAAAAAGCTTGTAGGTATCTGCATGCCAAAAATCAAATACCAGAAATCAGCACTCTCCTCTTGACATCTATGACACCTGCTGCTGTGCATTATCCCCATTTTATACAATCTAAGAGGTGACTAATAGCTCCTATGCAATATGAACAATTGTGTCAGTTTATTATTTACCGATGGGGAGACCTTAGTAGGTACCAACATAGCCTCCTCCCAGTCTTCAGCCTCAAGATTTGGAATATTAGCTTTCAATTTCGCTTCTACCTCCAATGGTTGAAGAATCATGCGATCGCCCAGTAAATGTGTATACAGTATTGAAATAATGCCCTTAGGTCCCTGTCATCTCAGCACCCCTATCAAAGGATATTTAGAAATACTTCGATTCGTCCACCTGAATTGAGCATTCAGGGCGTGCCGTAATTGAAGGTATCTATAAAAGAAAGAATGGGGAAGCTTTTTATCAATTTTATCAGAACCTATACAATCTTCCTCAACCCAGTCAATGTAGTCAGATCTTGAATTCTGCCATGAGCTCCTATTTGGATAAGTCAGGTTTACCGAAATAACCGAGTGAGGCCATTGAGAGTTTGAACAGTCCGTTTACAGCTGATGAGATTGGGGAGGCCCTGAAATCAATGCAACCTAGTAAGGCCCCAGGCCCAGATGGCCTACCAGCCTCATATTATAAGAGATTCCTTCACCTCCTGCATTCTCCCCTTACCAATGCCTTTAATAAATTAAGCTCAGGAGTGCCTCTCCCTAAAGACATGTCTCATGCACACATTACTGTTATCCATAAGGAGGGCAAGGACCCGACTGCTTGCGCCAGTTACCGGCCTATTTCTCTACTTAATGTGGACATTAAGCTCTTCTCAAAAGTTTTAGCCACCCGCCTGACCCCATACCTGACGGACCTTATTCACCTAGATCAGGTGGCTTTCATTCCCTCAAGGGAGGCGAGAGACAACACCACAAAGGTCTTGAACCTGGTACATCTAGCCAAAATTCAACGGTCCAATCTATGTCTCCTGTCCACAGATGCCGAAAAGGCTTTTGACAGGGTAGGTTGGCCTTGGCTATTTGCAGTATTAAACCATGTGGGTGTGGAGGGTTCCTTATTGACGTGGATCCGCTCCTTATACTCCTCTCCCTCGGCAGCCGCAAAGGTTAATGGTGTCCTCTCGCCTCCCTTTGAGATCAGGAATGGTACACGCCAGGCTTGCCCTTTATCTCCTTTAATTTTTATCCTTACCCTAGAACCACTCCTGAGGACTATAAGGAATAACCCGGACATTTCTGGTCTCATGGTAAAGGAAAAGGAGTTTAAGATAGCAGCCTATGCAGACGACTTGTTGTTCATGATA
This sequence comes from Bufo bufo, assembly GCF_905171765.1. Lineage (NCBI taxonomy): Eukaryota > Metazoa > Chordata > Amphibia > Anura > Bufonidae > Bufo > Bufo bufo. The sequence continues at coordinate 60,050 of NW_024401188.1, forward strand.
ACCAATCCTCAAGTTGCCCTCCCTAACCTAATTGAGGAATTCAAAGTATTCCATAACTTGTCCAATCTTAAAATTAACTTCCAGAAATCGGAAGTGCTTAATGTCTCCATTCCACCGGCTCTAGAAGCCGAACTGGCGGGTTCCTTGCCTTTCCGTTGGGCGACAGGTGCCATTAAATATTCAGGCACAATGATTCCCAGGGATTTGCGTGAGCTTTTCTCCAGGAATTTTACTCCACTCTTGAATAGGATCAGAGATGACCTCAAGAGATGGTCCAAAGGCCTATATACGTGGTTTGGCAGGTGCGCCATTTTCAAAATGAACGTCCTCCCACGCTTAATGTATCTGTTTCAGACCCTTCCTATCCACATTCCGGCCAGTTTCATCTCTGTTGTACATCGGGATCTCTTTAGATTTCTGTGGGCAGGGAAAAATTCGAGACTATCTAGATCCTTATTACATGTGCCGAAGGAAAGGGGGGACCTGGGGATCCCTGATCTAAGAAAGTATTATGCAGCCTCTGTTTCAACGTGTGGTAGATTGGTCCCGACACACTCAGTTCAAGCAATGGATCTCAATTGAGCAATTCACATTACGAACTCCTTTGGCCCTCCTTCCATGGACGGATAGGAAGGTCCCTAGTGACCTTTCCTCTCACCCTCTCATAGGTCCTACCTTAGCTCAATTACGTAAGTACCAACAGATATCTACAATCTCCCCTGCACCATCTCCAATGTTCCCTATCCTAGGACATCCGGACTTCCCAGCGGGTTGCTCAGGGGTCCGTTCGCACAGTGGAGGTTGAGTGGTAGGTGTAGGGCACCATTCTTCAGAACTTCTGGCAGATGGCTCACTTACTCTGAACTATTAGGTCTGACAGACCCCTGTCCTCTAGGTCCATGGAGATCAAGGCAGCTACATCATTTCCTTTCTTCTATTCCATCCACTCATGGATATGATAGGGCACTCACTTCTTTTGAAAAAATATGTATAGGTTCCGGCCTATATCGGCACTCTCTCTCAGAATTATACAAGGCATTGGTAACGCCGGGTTCGGACTATCTCCCACCTTACTCAGCAACATGGGCTCAGGACTTGCACAGGGATATTTCCTCCGACCAGTGGCTTAGAATTTTCCAGTTTACTCATAAATCATCCATTGCAAGTAAATATCAGGAGGACAGTTACAAATTACTATCGAGGTGGTATTATGTTCCTACCCGTCTCCGTTGGCTTCTCCTCTATGTTGGAGATGTGACGCCGGCGTCGCCTACCAAGGTTCCCTCCTGCATATTTTCTGGCAATGTGACAAAGTTAAACCCTTCTGGGAGGCTGTCCAGAAGGCCCTGGCCTCCATTTTTCCCTTTTCAATCCCTAACACACCAGAGTTTTTCTTACTCTTTCTTTCGGACTTGCCGTTGATATTACTTCAACGATCTTGTCTACGATATCTGGTTATAGCAGCTAGAGCTTGTGTCCCTGCGAGGTGGAAGTCTAGTTCGCCTCCCTCCGTGGGAATGTGGATTCAGAAGGTTAAAGAGATTCGGAGAATGGAGGAACTCACAGCATCTCTGAAAGGTGGTAACAGAGCTTTTGTTGCTATGTGGTCTCCTTGGTTCACCTTTCAGGACTCCGCGGAGTATCGGAATTTGCTGTCTTGAGAGTCTAGACCGGACACTATTGTACACTTCATTTCTCCCCCCCCCCCCTGCTCCCTTAAATCCTTTCCCCCTCAATTCCTCCTTTTGTATCATTTTCTTGTGGCCCCCCTCCTCATACATGTCATTGTCTGTCGAATTTTCTTTTATTTTCATGCCATGGCTACATCTTCCATGGTCTTTTTTTTTTACTTTTGCATGGTTTTTGTTGATGAATCGAGGTGCCTTATTGTCACCATAGGCTGAATATCAAACACAGACTTATGTGTTGTAATTGTATGTGAATTGTTGGATTATGCTTCATGATATCAGTCGGCATGGAACCGACTATTATTTTCTAAAGTATGTGATTCAACATGCAATAATGCTGTTATTTTTGCAAAATAAGAAATAAAGAATTAAAAAAAAAAAAAGAAAGAATGGGGAATCTGGAATTTCTCCTGTAGTTGCTGCAAAGTCCGCAATACACCCTCATCATATAACTCAGCCAGTGTCAGCACCCCGTATCTTTCCCATGATTCGGCACCCTCCAAGGCCATCAGATGCGGCAACATGAGATTATCCCAAAGCGGAGTTGCATCTGGTAAGTCTACATACGAATTGAATTTGGCTGCTTTCCATACTTGGTTAGCCAATCTATGAGCAGGAAGTAACCTCCTGGGGACTAAACTCGGAGACTCCAGCACAGGCCATAGAGTAGAAAGATTAAGATATTCCCTGAACCAATATTCCGATCCTGGTAGTTCTCCCGGTCTAACCCATGCAGCCACATACTTCAACAGACCTGCCAGATAATATACAAAAAAATCAGGTAAAGCCATTCCCCCCCCCTTGTCTTAAACCTCTGTAGTACTTTCTGTGAAAGCTTACTCCTAGCTTTGCCCCACACAAAAGCCGTAACCAGGGAATGCAGCCTATCAAAAAAGGCCTTTGGTACCGGGGCGCATGCGTGCAACCGGAGATACAGACCCTTGGGAAGCAAAATCATTTTTACTAAATTCAGTCTCCCCATCACTGAAATCGGCAATGCCTTCCATGTTTTAAATTTATCAATGAATACGGATTCCATCGGTTCTATATTTCTCGCCACAGAGACGCAAGGGTCCTTTATGATCACAATACCAAGATATTTAAACTAGTCTACTACCGCTAAATTATGTATACACTTCGGCCATCCATGATCCCAAAGAGGCATAATATCTGATTTCGTCCAGTTTATGAGCAAGCCCGAGTATGTGCCAAATTTCTCTATTACCTCAATTGCACTGGGGAGGGTCTGCTCAGGCTCGTCCATAAACAGAAGGAGATCATCTGCGTACAGACCTATTTTCTCCTCTCTATCTCCCTTAGAAATCCCCTTGAAGGACCCATCCTGTCTGATCCGCAACGCTAAATGCTCAATTACCACCGCAAACAAGAGGGGGGAAAGGGGGCAGCCCTGTCTGGTGCCTCTATGCAAAGTAAATGAATCCAATAGGGTACCATTCACTAGTATATTTGCCTTAGGTCTATGTTACAGAATCTCTACCCACCGTATGAACCCCGGCCCAAACCCAAATTCCCTCAGGATCCGCAACAGGAAAGGCCACTCCACAGAGTCAAAGGCCTTGGCCGTGTCAAGTGACGCCAAAGCCCATTCACGACCCTCCGCTACTCCTACCTGAGCAATGACCTGGGCTCTCCTGATATTGTCAGAGGTGGTCCTCCCCGGCATGAACCCTGCCTGATCCTGATGAACTATGGACGTAATTACTTTATTTAAACGGGAAGCTAACAGCCTAGTCAGAATTTTGTAGTCTAAATTAAGCAATGAAATCGGCCTGTAAGAGCCACACGCCGTTGGATCCTTATCCGGCTTTAATATAACAACAATAGTTGCATCATACAAGGTCTCAGGTAGCTGATAGCCCCGATATGACGCAGAGTACAGCCTAAGGAGTTGGGGACTAAGAATTTCACTGTACCTGGAATAAACCTCAATCGGAATCCCATCCCGGCCCGGTGCCTTCCCAGTTGGTATATCATGAATGGCTAACTGGATTTCTTCCAGGCAGATTTTTCTATTTTAATGGTAGTTTCAGTAGTTATCCTTAATTGTTTGGCCCTTTGATTTGTAAGCCTTATACTGTTGCGTTACTATTTCACTGCTACTGTTTAGCCTAATGCAGCCAAGTAATGTGTCTGAAATATAGTAAATTATTCAAATTGAACTGTGGAATTTTTTTTTTCAAGATCATGCAAAGGAGAACCAGCATGGAGCACTTATTAGCCCTTGTAATATGACAAGTATTGAGTATTATTATTTTCATAAAATGGTGTTCATGTTTAATATTTGCGAATGTGCACTATTCATCGTATATTGTCAAGAATTTGATTGGAATATAGATAGAATAAAAACGTTTTTGTTTAATACATTCATGTGGTTTTACGCTTCATTCACCAAAATAATTTATTTTATTTTATTATAAAAATTTTAATTTTGCTTTAATTGGGTTGTTGGCGTCCATGTTGTGGTTCTTTCTTTAGCAAGGTGGGAACCGCATGTGGGCTTCCATTTTCAAAGGTTTTGTGCACTTAACATTGTACAAGACTGATTGATAAACCTAATAAAAGTTTTTTGTTTTATTTATTATTTTAATACGGACTTAGGTTCTAACATGGTGTTGTCGGTTGTCCTGGAAAGGATGCCTGGCTTCCGTGTTGACCTCTCTACATGGTTGGGTGTTACTGGCGTTATACTCATCCGTGTGGTAATCCGGTTTTGTTAATGGAGCGTTATTGCCACATGTATATAGAGATATATACATTTATATGTAATCTTACTTCTTGACAATTATATAATGATTATTTTCACATGCAAGTGTAATATAATTCCAGAATGTAAACTTTCAAAATTAACTGCTGACAGTATAATAATCTTGAAGCCATGTCACCATTTTGTGAGTGATTCTACTCATTGCATCACATGTTGATGTCTTTATTGACGAAGCTATGCTCCGACATGTCCAGTTAAACAAACAGACACTATATCAGATTCATGATAGTTATTTCTTTGTTGACTCGTCAATTGTTTATTTTTATTTTTTTTCAGACACATTTGATCTTTACAATTATAAAAAATAATGGAACTAATATAACTTAAGACAATTTTACTATGCAATATTGTATTATTGAGGTTGATATTTGGATCACAGTATGGATAGTTGGATAATTTATTTTATAATAAGATACTTTTTAAAAGTATCAATTTATTTTCTGTTAAAATTTGGTTGATACTCTATATATAATACATTTTGAATGTAGATTTGTATTTTGTAATCTAAAGCTTTGTTCAATAATACATTTGAAAGGTAATAGTGTGTTCACACAAAGTTAATTAATGTGCGTTAAACAATAATTTTCTATTATAAATTACGTTGTTTTTTTAGATAAATGATTTATTGTACAATGTTATATTGGCCTTTTCAAGAACATTTAATAATAATGAACTGTTATAATTTTTTTGTTTTAAATATTTTATTTTTGTTGGACAACAGTGTATATATAAGCGATGAATACACATGCTATAGTTGGGTGTTCAATCTTTTTTTTTAATACTTTTATAATCGGTCTTCCACAGCCCCATCTGTTACAAAATTTTGTCTGCTGCAATATTATAACCTGACACTCTCTATTACTGCTTAGTTATGCCAAACTTTGTGTAGTAATTAGAATGCTACTTTAACTTACCAACTGCATGCTGATCTTGGCCTGATACTTCAGAGTACTATGTAGTCATTATACTCCACCGTTAGCAATGACTGCTTCTATTGTCCTGATCATTGAGAGTTATGTGTAGGCTGTATAATCCACTGTTAATATTTGCCTACTGCGGATTCTGATGCTGTCTGTTCTGATCACGGCGAGTTAGCATTCAGCCTTTTGAAAATCCACATTACCTGCTGCTGCCTGTCCTCCTGAGTTAGGATGAGATATGTTTATGTTTTATACTCGACTTTTAATATCTACCAGCTGCAGATGCTGTCTGTCATGATCATACAGAGTTATGTCAAGATAGTTGTTTGTCCTTTGGTAGCTATGTGAAGTCCTTATACAACACCGTCAGCTGTCCTGATAAAGTTGATTTTTCAATTTACTAATTAACCTAAAATGTTAACTTTACCTACTGCTGCTGTCCAGATGAAGCTGACTTGTATGCCTCAGAATATAACGTTAGCTCTACCTGTTGCTGCTGTCCTGATCAAGTTGATTTGTTATGTATATACCTCATGATACAACACTATAAATACCTGCTGCTGCTGTACATTTAAAGGTGACTTGTAGCCCTCCGAATACGTTAGCTCTACCTGCTGCTGCTGTCTTGATCAAGTTGATTTGTTATGTATATGCCTCATTATACAACACTACCTGTTGCTGCTGTCATGAAAATAATTATTTATGTGTAGGCCTTATACTACACTGTTAAGATGTACCTACTGCTGTTGTCTGTCCGAACCCTGCTGACTTTGAACGTGGACTAAAGGCTCCTTTACTGATAAGACTGCAGTTAAAATTATACAAAAACATAACCTTATAGAAAAATAAGTATGGAATCAATTATGTAGTGTACGGGGACTGTAATGCCCGTCACTACAAAAGTGTCACTTGGTGTGCTGTCGTCCCTCCTTATTTATGCGAAGTTGGTATATGTCAGTTTTATAAAATGTAATGTAATGCTATATATTTCCCTGTTACTGTGAAACTGCATGTACAGGCCTGCTAGGGGTGTCATTCCAGCTTCTAGTCATTAGAGGGAGCTAGAGAGCCCTAGTTTATATAAGGCCCAGTCAGGGAAGGGAAAGAGAGTCTAGAGTTGGAGTTGGAGTCTGTAGTCTAGTCTAACCAGAGATTAGACTATGTCAGAGACAAGTCCAGGCCTGAAGCCTGCAGACCAGGAGAGGGTATTGCAGTCCCTGTAACCGGGTTCCAAATCCAAGGAGAAGGTTCCCCTCCTGAATATATAGATATGCAGAAGCAGGAAGACCACTGTGCAGAAGTTTCTAGAACCTAAGGAAGCTGAGAGGGACAGAGGCAAAGTGCAGAGAAGTAAGAGGTATTCAAAATAACAGAGGAGGTACTCTCTAAAGCTACAACCAAGGATATAAAGCCAGAACTAGGTTATTGGGCCTTGGAGAAGATTTGCTATATTCCCGGATCAGTCAGAGATAGAGTGCAAGCTCCTGTACTGCAAGTCCTGTGTTTAACACTCTGTAATCACCTTGCTTAATCTGTATTGCCTTCATCAACCGTATTGAAAAATCGACTGTATGCTAAGGAACTGCGATTCCGTAAATGTCTCCATGAAACCTACCAAAGTTGGAGTTCTGTTTTAACCTCACGGTGTTCCTCATTTATTCCTGCTATCCGCAAACGGCGTGCCACCGTTTACTTGGCACTGGCGTCACGAACAATTTCTACCATCACCTGCCTATGCAGAGAGTCAGCCGTCTCAGGTTAGTGTTTATTGCAGTACTACACCCAGGAACACTATTACACACAACTTGAGTACGCTGCAATATAACTGAAGAAAACTTTTTTAATAAAAAAAAAAAAAAATTATAATAAGTTTAAGGGAAGTTTTGCAGTTCTTCCTGCAGGCCTGTAAGTTCCTTCAGGTCCTCTCCATATTGGTCATGGAATTCCTGAAGCATTTTCTGGGATTTCCGGATGTGGGCTCTGAATTCCATGACCGTTTTCTGATGCCTCTCTTTCATTTTTGCAATTTTTGTTGCAATTTTTTTGATTACTGTTATGAAACACAAAAAATAAATATATCAATTAACAATAAGAGTCATTTATTGAATTTTGTGTAGTATGTAGTTAAAGAGGACCTTTCACCGATTCTTACCCTATGAACTAACTATACAGACATGTAGAGCGGCACCCGGGGATCTCACTGCACTTACTATTATCCCCGGGCGCCGCTCCGTTATCTTGCTATGTCCTCCGGTATCTCCGTTCCCTAAGTTATGGTAGGCGGAGTCTGCCCTTGTTCTTCTGTAGCGCTGGCCAATCGTATTGCAGAGCTCACAGCCTGGGAGAAAATAACCTCCCAGGCTGTGAGCTCTGCGCTGCGATTGGCCAGCGCTAGAGCAGAACAAGGGCAGACTCCGCCTACCATAACTTAGGACTGGTATCTCCGCCTACTATAACTTAGTGAGCAGAGATACCGGAGGACATAGCAGGAGAACGGAGCGGCGCCCGGGGATATTAGTAAGTGCAGTGAGATCCCCGGGCGCCGCTCTCCATGTCTGTATAGTTAGTTCATATTGTAATAATCGGTGAAAGGTCCTCTTTAAGTGCACATAATTTGAGTGTCATTTTTAAAGTATACCATAATAAATGTAGTTATATATTAGATTATTTAGTGACATTTTAGTATGTTTTAAATTAAATTTGTTGTGTTATATAATATTAGTTTATGTAGATTTTCTGTGGTGATTGGCGGCCATTTTGTGGCTTGCTTGTAAGCCAGCACAAGCTGCCACCAAGTACATTTAACCATCAATAGTGTGGTTATTTTTTGCTATATCCTACATCAGGGTAAAGCTGTCACCAAGTGCATTTAACCATCAATAGTGTGGTTATTTTTTGGCCATATACTACATCAGGGGCAAGTTGAGCCTGTCACCCAGCGCTTTAAAAAATAGGCCTCACATTTATATTAATCAAAATCTGTACTACTTTAGCTGGTCAAGTTATTTTTATTGACCGTAAAAGCACAGTTTTTGTTCTGGGTTGAAAAACAATTCCCAAATTTGCAATTATCAAAATTAGTGGTTTCTGCTGTATCAGGCCTACTTTAAATATATCCCTAAAAGGGTATATTAGATTCAAGGTGCTGATAGGGTCATTCTGAAAAACTTAAGGGTATACCTGTCACACAGCGCCTAAAAACTATATTCTGCTAAATATGTCATTTACTGCTGTGCCTGTATTAGTGTAATACGGTACCTAAATAGATAGCCAGATAGTGTTAGGTGTCTGTAAAAAAAGGCCTGAATTTGAATTCAATACATTGGCCCGAATAATATTTTTCTTATTGTGGTGAACGGTAACAATGAGGAAAACATCTAGTAAGGGACGCGGACGTGGACATGGTCGTGGTGGTGTTAGTGGACCCTCTGGTGCTGGGAGAGGACGTGGCCGTTCTGCCACAGCCACACGTCCTAGTGTACCAACTACCTCAGGTCCCAGTAGCCAGCAGAATTTACAGGGATATTTGGTGGGGCCCAATGCCGTTCTAAGGATGGTAAGGCCTGAGCAGGTACAGGCATTAGTCAATTGGGTGGCCGACAGTGCATCCAGCACGTTCACATTATCTCCCACCCAGTCTTCTGCAGAAAGCGCACAGATGGCGCATGAAAACCAAGCCCATCAGTCTGTCACATCACCCCATGCATATCAGCCTGCTGTGCGACCAAAGTTAAGGGTTTTGTGCACAACTGTTTGTAAATATACATATTCTGTGTAATAGGTTTAAGATTTTTTTAAGATTTAAACACTACAATGTTTTCAAATAAAATAGTTTGTAATTTATAATTTGTTCAAATTATTTTGATTTTTTTAACATTTTAATAGATTAGCGTTGGACCATTAAATCGTTAACAGACTTTATAGAATAAATTTTGATTAAATAGAGGGTGTGTGGTTTCTGAAATGGGGTTATTTATTTGTCGCTGACACTATGTAGGCGACAAAAAGTGACTGCATAACCAAACTGTTATTGAATTATATTTCAGTTAATAAATTATCTAAACATGATATATGCATATGGCGATTGTAAACTTATACATTTATTTAATCTCTATTAATCTATATTGTAGCATCAAGTGATATTTTTATTTTGATTATATAATTTTATTTCTAATATTTTTTTAGATTAGTTACTTTTTGAACAAAGATGCCATTAAAATTTGGACTAAATTTTACCACTGTCATGAAGTAAAATGTGTAATGATAAGATAGAACTATGCCCGTGAAAAGTAAACTCTTTTTAAAGTTATTAGCACAAAAATAGATACCTTTTAATATTTAAGAAAATTTTTTAATTAGCGTTAAAGTAAAAATGGGCATGGGGTACTGAGGGTTAATGTTTCTAAATATGTGATGTATACATAATTACAATGATGTGTGCACATATTACCCTCCTGGTGCGGGGTGGTGACCAACGCCTGGTCGTCTTCCTCAGGAGCTGGGGTGGGTTCGGCAGATGCCACCTCCACAACATTCCCCACATCAGGTGGGTTGGTGGCACCACCTCTAAAACTGTGGGAGGGGCCAGCCTGCTCATCCTCCTCCTCCTCCTCCCCTGCGGAGACCTCCACCAGATGTAAATCCGCCGTGGTTACACGGCGGCGGGCCTTTGGAACTGGAAGACCTGTAATCACACAACATTTGGATTTAGGCTCAATTTAAACGTCCGTAATGTGTTTTTCTTATCCACCCACACAAAAAAAAAAAAAGAAAACCGGCAATGTGCGTGACGCATTTGAAGACCGCACGTCAATGGCAATAATATAATATGACTATTCTTGGCCTCAATTTAGGACAATAATACAAGGATTATTAATATATATCATCCAAAATACAGGAAAAAGTATTTGTTAAAAGGTTGTAAATATTATATTTAATGTTCACGTTATAAGATCGGATTGTATTGCGATTGTGGGTGGGGTCTGATCAATCGCACATTGGCCAGTTGAGCTGATATGTACCTGTCTAGTGAAGTGACGGTACGGTATGGGGTGTACAGCTGGTTCGCCTCCCCGTGGTGCACCCTGGGTAACGCTAAATGAACCAGCAAATAATGGCAGGAAGAACTTTTTAGTTTTTCTCCAGACCAATAAGACATAAACTCGAATAAATAGACTATGTGTTTGTATGTGGTATACAGTGTGTGGTAGGAAAATGTATATGCAATGTGCATGTGCTTGATATTTCTTTGCTGCCCATACATACATACATACTTGCTAAATAAAAAGTGCTGTGATGGCAAAACATTACTTATTACAACAATGATGAATATCTAATCAGACATCATAAAAGATGAAGTTATATTTAGTGCAAAAATATATTCGTTCATTTTTTTTAAAGAACTGAAATGTGGACCCAGAAGTGCGGGTCCGCTTTTCTGGAGACGGGACGCACATCGTGCGGCACCCTTAGAGATGAATGGGTCCTCAAGTCAGTTCAGAAAAATAAATTATGAAATTGAGCACTTGTGAATGGGCCCTTAGAGAAACAACTCAGAACTAATAAGAAATGCTAAGTAAGGCTATTTTCACAATAGCAGCAGAGAGCTCTGGAACCTCGGATCCGTCCTGCCGCTAGTTTACGTGTGGCTCAGGAATACCGCTCCGGACCCATTGACTGTAGTGGAACGGGGCGTCATACCAAGGATACAACGATAAACCATGCTGAGAGGTGCACAGAATAAAACTAGAACATGTCGGCATGGTTTGCAGATGTTCATGCCCAGGAATAACGCCACAATCCCTGAAAGTCAATGGTGATGGAGCTGTAGTATGGGGCCACACGTACACTAGCGGCAGGACGGATCGACAAGCTGTTCACATGAGGGAACAGCCTGGCGACGTCCATGCCGCTATTGTGAAACTAACCTAAGTGGGGGATGTATGTAATGTAATGATGGATGGGGACTTTATTGTAAGGCTCCTTTCACATGAGCAAGTTTTCCGCGCGGGTGCAATGCGTTACGTGAAAGAATAGCACCCACACTGTATCCTGACCCATTCATTTCAATGGATCTGTGTAATGAGCGTTGTTTTTGACGTATCAGTTCTGCGTTGCATGAAAATCCCAGCATTTTCTATATTCTGCGTTTTTCAAGCAGCCCTGGCCCCCATAGAAGTGAATGGGGCTGCGTGAAAACGCATTGCATCCGCAAGCAAGTGGGGGTGTGATCCGTTTTTCAGTGATGGTTGCTAGAGATGTTGTGTCTAAACCTGAGTTTTTTATCACGCGCATGAAAACGCATCAAAACACATTGCACCCGCGTGTAAAAAAAACTGAATGCAATCGCAGATTAAACTGGTCAACTTTATTGCAAAATAGTGCGAGTTTCACTGACACACCCTGGACGTATCTGGACCTAATCCGTCCGTGTGAAAGGGCCTAAGGGCTGTTTCACACGAGCGGATGACGTGCGTGACATCCGCTGCGTGAATGACAGCCAAGACCCGATGCGGACAGCAGAAGCACGGAGCAGTAACATGGACTGATAATGCTCCGTGCCTCTCTGTGACCTCTTTACTACGAAATCACAGTGAGATAAAGTTGTCACTGTGATTTTGTAGTATAGAGATCACAGAGAGGCACGGAGCATTATCAATCATGTTTAATGCTTCATGCCTCTGCAGTCTGCATCGGGTCTTGGCTGTCATTTCACGGAGCGGATGTACGCACGGAATCTGCTCGTGTGAAACAGCCCTAATACAGATTGATGATTGCTGTTTATCTAGATATACACACACACATATATTTATTATTATGTGTGTGTGCAAAGTACAAAATCAGCCGGTTACATCATACATCACTACCGCGCTGTGTGGATAAATATATATATACACTCACAGCGAGGGAGAGATGTATGAGGTAAGGGATGATTTTGCTATGTTTCACAACAGGTAAAAGAAGTAATAATTTGTAACGGGTGATTAAAAAAATAAGTACCAGGGCAGCTCTCTCACTGAGCTCTTTGACCCAGTCGGGTGCCTCCTCTTCAGATCCGACCACTTTTTAACAATTTGCAACTCGTCGTGGGTCCGTCCAAATTTTTTTTTCAAATCCTTGACGACCCCCTCGACGATTGCCCTCTTCTCGCCTGCTTCCGGGTCCTGTCATATCCCTTCTTCAACATGCGCTGCAGGATAAAGATGCAAACATGTATTACAAAAATTTATGAAATACAAGGATTATTAATAAATATCATCCAAAACACAGCAAAAAGTATTTGTTAGAAGGTGGAAATATTATATTTAATGTTAACGTTATAAGATCTGATTGTATTGCGATTGTATGTGGGTGGGGTCTGAGCAATCGGATATTGGCCGGCTGAGCTGATATGTACCTGTCTAATAAGTGACGGTACGATATGGGGTGTTACAGCTGGTTCGCCTCCCCGTGGTGCACCCTGGGTAACGCTAAATGAACCAGCAAATAATGGCAGGAAGAAATTTTCAATTCTTCTCCAGACCCAATAAGACATGGGCCAGATTTATCATTAGCTCAAGTCAGAATAATGGAGTGAAAAGTTGCAAGAAAATGCGCAAACGCTAAAACTGCGCCAGTGGGCATGTTTTCTTATGTAGATAATCTTAGACAGATTTACTATTGGGACTATTAAAAAAGTTGCTAAAAAAATGCGCTAGTTCACTTCAGTGAGGACCATGCTTATCTTATGAGAGTTCTTTAACCACTTTCCGTCCGCCCATAGGATATAAACGTCCTATAGGTGGACCTCTATTTCTGAAACCACGTTTTAAAACGTGGTTCAGAAAGTGCAGCTGCTGATCGGGTTGCCCGCTGTCAGTGACAGCAGGGCAACCCAGAGATAAGGCAGGGACAGTGCCCAGGTGTCCTTGCCTTCCAGATCGCTGCAGACACAGCGCTCACTAAGCGCTGTGTCTGCAGAGAAGGAAGCGCTGTGCGCTTCCTGTTCCGGCCCAGCAGGTCATGTGACCGCCGTGACCGGAGAGTGCAGGAGCTGTGTGAGGTCAGCCCTGCTGTGAGGCTGTACAGCGCAGGATTGCTGCTGTACAGCCTCTATAGGGGTGCATTTCCACTGTAACTGGGGCTACTATGTCAGCCCCAGTTACAGGAGAAATCAACAGTGAAAAAAAAGTTAAGTAAATGTCCCCCAGAGCTCTTGTATGACCTTATGGGGGACGAAAAGTGTAAAATTAAAAATAAATAAATAAAGGGTTGAAAAAATAAAATAAAAAAAAGTTTCACATGTAAAAAAAAAAAAAAAAAAGGCCCCAAATAAGGAATACATTTTTTTCTCTAAAAATAGAAAAAATAAAATAAAATAGACATATTTGGTATTGCCGCGTCCGTAAAAACCAGCTCTATAAAAATATCACATGACCTAACCCCTCGGGTGAACACAGTGAAAAAATAAAAAAAAACTGTGTCAAAAATAAATATATTTGTCAACTTGCATCACAAAAGGTGCAACACCAAGTGATCAAAAACGCGTATGTCCCACAAAATGGTACCAATAAAACAGTCACCTTATACCGCAAAAAATGAGCCCCTACATAAGAAAATCTCTCAAAAAATAAAAAAACTATAGCTCTTAGAACATGGAGACACTAAAACATAATTTTTAGGGTTTCAAAAATGCTATTATTGTGTTAAAGTGAAACAAATAAAAAAAAAGTATACATATTAGGTATTGCCGCGTCCGTAAAAACCAGCTCTATAAAAATATCACATGAGCTAACCCCTCAGATGAACACCGTAAAAAAAAAAAAAAAATGTGTCAAAAAAAAATAATTTGCATCACAAAAGGTGCAACACCAAGTGATCAAAAACGCGTATGTCCCAAAAAATGGTACCAATAAAACCGTCACCTCATCCCGCAAAAAATGAGCCCCTACATAAGAAAATCTCTCTCAAAAAAAAAAATATATAGCTCTTAGAACATGGAAACAATAAAACATCATTTTTGCTGTCCATACATACATACATACATACATACATACATCTTACAAAGTGCTGTGATGTCAAAACAATACTTATTACAACAATGATGATTATCTAATCAGACATGATTAAAAATAAAGTTAGATTTAGTGCGCATATATAGCCGCATGTTTAATACTATATTCGCGCATGCGCATTTATGCGGATATAATAAACGGATATAATAAACATACTATTGCTTATTACTTAATAATTACAATACTATACAAATATGGTGCGAACATGCGTTCAAAATGTTATGACATGAAGTTTTGTACTTACGGTTAGCAGGAGTTCATCCTCTTCGTCATGAAATTTTGTGCCCACCATTATCTCTTCTCAGGAAGAATCACTCTTAAAATGGAGCTGACGTACTTGCGATAAACCACGCCTATAATGAGCGCGCGCGCGCACGTGCGCATGTGCGCACGCACGTGCGCATGTGCGCAAGCACAATCACAACACACTAACAGGTGGTGTATGTAGCGAATAAGCGACTATATCGAATAGGCAAATTATCTAACAGGCAGCGGTTAGGCGAATATTAGAATATTTGAAAAATGCTATTGACCCTGACGTACTTACGATAAACCACGCCTATAATGCGCGCACGTGCGCGCGAACAATAGCATCACATTATTTTAAGTGGTTAGGTAGCGAATAAAAGAATATAGCGAATAAGCGAATTATCCAGCCAGCTAATAGGCGAATTTTTGAAAAATGCTATTAACCTTGCCGCATTAGTTAAAATATACCATCGTAATATAACCTTTCACGAACGTATGGAAAAATTAGATCCGATGGTATATTCTAACAACACAGTGAAGTGACGCCTGTAGGATTAGTTAAATGTATCGCATAATATGTATTATCGAATTATCGCATATGCGAAATAATAACGAATTCGAATATTCGCGAATATTTTTCGAATATTATTTCGAATATTCGCGAAATATCGCGAATTCGAATATGGGACATGCCGCTCAACACTAGTAACTAACACCACATCATGACGTACACAGTACATCATTGGTCATTAAGGGGTTAAAAGGGAGCTGTCTTCTCTCCTGACACCCCTGTTTTAGTAACTACTTGCATACCACATGTAATAGCAATAACAATTCTGGAGCATCTTTTCATATGGCTCTATGTTGATCCTTTCCTCTGTTATTCCTACTATAATTTTTTAATGACTTGCTATCTGAATATTGCTAGTTGGGGCTGTGTCCCTACATAGTCTGACACTCTCAAATCAGTGCTGTACAATCACAACTAGTAACACCCAGCTTGCCATTTATTCATAAGCCTCTAGCAGGAATAATAGAGGAATAGTTCAATATAGAGTTAAGCTCCAGAATGGTTATTTAGTGTGTAATACAATTATTTCCTAAAAGAGACTTGTGGGGAATAGTTAGCCTTCAAAGGGGTTTTGCTACCATTAAATGCTATTTTAAAATAATTGTATCACTTTCTTTCTGTTGCAAAAATGTTCCAGTTGTCTTTACTTTATTATAATGGCACCCCCTGATGTTTAATCTGTATAGTAATGCGACCACCTACATATGTAAAGATGATACCAAGTTATATTTACCAGACTCACTGGAACACAGAAATACAGTAGCATTGGTCAAAGTTGGAGCTATGTGGTTATAGTCAGCAAATCTATGACACTTCACTGATTTCCTCAGTCTACCTAGTGCTATAAAATTCTTCTTCTACAAGATTGTTCAGAGTTTGTGTAATACCCCAGAGTGGGAATTACCACCTCCTTTGTACCCCCACTATCTTGGTCGGTGCATTCGGTGTCATTTCTGATATTTATTGCCATTTCCTGCAATGTGTACCGTATATTAATTTCCTTGCCAGTGTTATGTTTTTATGTAATATGCCTGGTTCGCCAGCAGGTGGCAGAAAATCTGAGCAGAGAGAGTTTCTCTGGAGAGGAACCTCCTGGTTCCCTTCCAGACCTCTCTAGAGAGGGAGGAGTTATAATTAGTCAGTGAAGAGCAGTCTTGTCCACCCTCCTTAGGGAGAGGTTGTGTGTTGGCTAGCAGAGCACTGCCTGCTCTGCTAGGCCCAGAGGCCCTGCCTATGAAGTCTACATGGTTGCTTGTCCCCTTCTGGGCTTGCATTGCCTTCATCCAAGCTGAAACTAGAGCTTGAGGTACTCCAAAGCCAGGACAAGAATTCCTAGGATTAAAGTAAGAGACAGACTCCAGACAGGTAAACTAAGTTCCAGCAGAAGAGGAAAGTTCCTATTTACTCCAGCTACCGCATAGCAGAACTGAGATTGTTGCAGAGAAGTGTTTGCCTGCCAGATTACGCCAATACCTGCTGATGACCAAGATACCGTTTGGAAACTGTGAGAACTACCGTTTATGCCAAGTAAAGTTGTGTTCAATATTACTACAAGTCTGGACTCCATTCTACTTATTCATCGCCCAAGTTCGACTACCCTTTTTGCACTTGCTTCGGAACACCACGTCTGGGATCCAAGAATATCCAGGTAGGAACACCGTGACACGTGTATACAACATCTCCAGAGATTGTGGGCCACTCTACACCACTCTGGCAATCCTATCCTGGGTACAAACATTACCATATACAATGGGGACTCCATGTCCTCGTTGCTTAACTGCAACTGGCATCATGTTTACTTGCACTATAAGAGGGACATATTTCGTAGAAACCTCCTGAGGGGCAAGGGATCCCCCAGATGCTGATAGTGAGCCATTGCAATCAAAGTGGCGTCACACGAACAGGATTTCGGGCAACGTTAAAACTTTGTGCCACTAAGAACAGGATAAGGAAAGTACGAAACTGTTTGAAATTAAGGATTCTGACAATAACATACTGTGTGCCGCATACCATTATACTAAAGAACAGGAGTCAAACAACAAATTTATGTGCCTACCAACTTTATTAACCTATTGGATTTACACTTGACTTTGAAAGTGACTTTGTTGCTTTTGCTGCACAACAAGTGGTGCAAAACGCTGCGCGGTAGGACCCAAAGAGTTAATTCGCCACTTTTGTATGCTATGGCGCGGCATCTTCTTTATGCACAGAGGCGCAAAACTAAAGAAACGCCCCCTCTGGAAGCGCAAAAAACTAGCCCTGCCTACAGTGAGCAAGACTACTGTATGACGAGGGAGAGAGGAAGCCCCTCCCAAGAGGCTCCTCCTTTACTTCCCGTTTTAGCCTGCGCAAAAGGCTGTAAGATGGCGACTGAGGCACACCAGGAGGAAACTATCCCAAAGTTTACTAGGGAAGAGATGTATAGTCGGAGTAACCTCGCCGATCTGAAAGAGGCTCTAGAAGAGATTTGCCTCCCACAGCTCATCCAGGGCTCAGCGAAGGAGGTTCCTGCACCCCCGCGCCGGCTGGTGTGGTGGGGGCAGCCGGAGATACTACTTCACCGCCCAGTAGAAGCGAGCTGCCAAAGAAGAGTGAGAAGGCCGACTCTTTCAATCCCATAGTACCCTGGAGGGTGACAGCTCACGTCACCGATGCATGGGAGTACCGTAAGGCCATAGAGGATTGAGTCCTCCGCCTGATCGACCCCCGCTGCCTCTCGACCCGATACTGGAGCGCAGGAAAGGGACCGTACTGAAGTTTGACACAAATGCATTGCAATACCGGATCCGTCTCTCCTATTGTCATCGGGAAAAACGGATCCGGTATTTATCTTTTTCACATTTTTAAAGGTCTGCGCATGAGCAGACCGCAAAACTGGATCAGTTTTTATGGAACACTTGGGGCCGGATCCGGCATTAATGCATTTCAATGGAAGATAATGCTGGATCCGACATTCCGGCAAGTTGTCTGGAATTTTGGACAGAGAAAATACCGCAGCATGCTGCAGTATTTTCTCTGTCCAAAAACTGTACAGTGACTGAACTGATGACATCCTGATGCATACATCTGATTGCTCTCCATTCAGAATGCATTAGGATTGAACTAGGACGGAACTCAATACCAGAAAAGTTTAACGCAAATGTGAAAGTACCCTTTAGCCCACAATCAAAGTCCACTCTGAAATGTGCAGTTTGATCACACAGCACAATGCCACTGATGTTGCAATGTTTGATGGAGCGTACAATTGGCATGCTGACATCAGGAATGTCTACCAGAGCTGTTGCCCGTGCAATGAATGTTCATTTCTCTACCATAAGCCATCTCCAAAAGAGTTTCAGAGAATTTGGCAGTACATCCAACCTGCCTCACAACCGCAGACCACGTGTAACCACACCAGCCCAGGACCTCCACATCCAGCATGTTCACCTCCATGATCGTCTGAGACCAGCCACCCGGACAGCTACAGCAACAAACGGTTTGCATAACCAAAGAATTTCTGCAGAAACTGTCAGAAACCGTCTCAGGGAAACTCATCTGCATGCTCGTCGTCCTCATCGGGGTCTGGACCTGACTGCAGTTCGTCGTCGTAACCGACTTGAGTCACATTCGATGGCGTCTGGCACGTTGGAGAGGTGTTCTGTTCACGGATGAGTCCCAGTTTTCACTGTTCAGGGCAGATGGCAGACAGCGTGTGTGGCGTCGTGTGGGTGAGTGGTTTGCTGATGTTAACGTTGTGGATCGAGTGGCCCATGGTGGTGGTGGGGTTATGGTATGGGTAGGCATATGTTATGGACAACAAACAGAGGTGCATTTTATTGATGGCATTTTGAATGTACAGAGATACTGTGACGAGATCCTGAGGCCCATTATTGTGCCAATCATCCAGGACCATCACCTCATGTTGCAGCATGATAATGCATGGCCCCATATTGCAAGGATATGTACACAATTCCTGGAAGCTGAAAACATCCCAGTTCTTGCATGGCCAGCATACTCACTGGACATGTCACCCATTGAGCATGTTTGGGATGCTTTGGATCGGCGTATACGACAGCGTGTTCCAGTTCCTGCCAATATTCTGTAACTTCGCATAGTTATTGAAGAGGAGTGGACCAACATTCCACAGGCCACAATCAACAACCTGATCAACTCTATATGACGGAGATGTGTTGCACTGCGTGAGGCAAATGGTGGCCACATCAGATACTGACTGGTTTTCTGACCCCCCCTCCAGTAAGGCAAAACTGTGCACATTTCAGAGTGGTCTTTTATTGTGGGCAGTCTAAGGCACACCTGTGCAATATTCATGCTGTCTAATCAGCACCTTGATATGCCACACCTGTGAGGTGGGATGGATTATCTTGGCAAAGGAGAAGTGCTGACTAACTGATTGTGGACAATATTTGAGAGTAATGGGTCTTTTGTGTATGTAGAAAATGTTTCAGATCTTTGAGTTCAGCTCATGCAAGATGGGACCAAAACCGAAAGTGTTGCGTTTATTTTTTGGTCAGTGTATATAGATTATTGATAAAAAATTTCCACCATCAAGTAAATTCAAAGTTACAGTGAATTTGTAACAGTGCATAGTTAGAGATGTAATACATGCTGGAAAAACGTTATAGGATATGACCTTGTGGTAAACGCATCCCAGCTGTCTGTGGAAAATTGTCTACAAACGTGCTAGGGAGACGCCTAAGTGACAACAAAGAATGGATTCAGTTCACTTCTCCTAAGGTTTTTTGAGTTAACATATTGTTCTACTTTCTGTCTATAGTCATCACATCCTTTGTCTGTAACAGAAATGGACTGTGGCATTGCCACACATTATTCTTTTATCTTCTGTAAAGAAATGTTGAGAAATGGCCTTTTTTACACTAAGAAAAAAATTATCAAATACTGCATACATTTCTAAAGATATTATTCTAATTAACATAAAATAAAGGCAAGAAAATGAAGAAAAGGAATGCAGATAAAACCACTTGAACCAGTAGATGGCAACGCATGGTCAATCTTTTATAATTTTTTTAGGATTCGGAGCCTACATTGCAGAATCTGTCATATGGGCCTACCTTCCCCCCAAATACCACAGCACACAGTGCTATTTGTTTCTAGTAAAATGACCCAATGTGGGAACCTAATGGACATTTTTACAAGTCAATGTGGTTCATCAGAGTCCATCCAGCATCAGGTAATGATCCATGACAGCTGGAATTCAGTTTTTCTGCTCTTATAACAGAACAGCATGTGAAATCAGCTTTAACTATCAGCAAAATAAAGAAGACTTTCATAGTACCTCCAGCCATGTATGAAAACTTGACCTCTCTCTAATTTGTCAACAGTAAATGTAAAGTTTTTTTGCTGTAAACTTAGTCAAATTGCTTGAGTCTTCTCTTGAACTTCCTTTGATACAAGAAGAAGCTACTTCCCAACATACATAGTAGCTGCCTTAGCGCTTACAGTATATAGCGATGGACTTGTCCAGTCAACTTTATGTAAAATTTTAACTTTAAAGTGTTTCTCTGAGATTTTTTAACTGATGTCCTATATTCTGGAAAGTTCAGTATCTTAATGGTTGGGGTCCGACGCATGAGACCTCCACTATCATGGTCATATTGTTGTTTGACCGTGACGCGTTTGCCGTGCAGACTGTTGTTGTCGGTTTGCACGTGCATTTCCCCTTTAAGGTGTGTCTCCATGCAGTTTGGTGAGCAAGGGGTTAGTCCTCTAGCTTGTGGGGATTTAGGTGTGTCCTGGGTGTGGCCACTAGCTTGACATTATCTGTGGCTTCCTGGCTGGGGGCAGTGGCACTCCAGCCTTGTTTGGTGTTGGAGCTCTGCTCCTTTCCTGGGTGATTCTGCCCAGTCCTTGAGGGCCACCTTGTTGGACATAAATTGTCTTCCTTTTGTAAGACGTTTTCCCTGTGTGTTGTGTCCTCCGGAAGGGGGTTAGTTTCCCGGAGGGGTGAACCACTAGCCTGTATGCAGCCCTGTCTGGGGCTGCCATGCACCTTGCGGCATGGGGGTCCTGGAGGAGTCTGGTGTGCTGGATACCTGTGTGAGTTGCTTATACGGCGCCCTGTTTGGTGTTAGGGCTCCTGTATGTATGCACGGGTTCCAGTCGTGGAGACTTCGGCAGGTAAGTGTGTTGTCTTGTGTTCTTACCTGCCGATCCTCTTGCTGTGTATGGTCTCTTGCTTGTTCTTCTGTGTCTTGGATGAAAAGGATGTCTCCCCCCTGCTCCTTATCTGAGGGATTATCAGGGCGACTCAGGGTCCCAGATTTCCAGGGTATAAACCGTCCTACCATCAGGGTCCGCTCATACGGCAAGGAATTAGGGAGAGGATTAGGGACGCTATAGGAGGTGACCTGCTTCCCTTTTCCTGTCTTCTTGGCCTAACAGCTATCTCTTATCCTTTTACATTGTACGGGTGTATTGGGTGGTTTCCCCTACTACCCACCGTGACACCCACTGATCAACTGTCTGAGAAGGCATCGGTGCTGCCCGTAGTGCCGCTGCCTTCAGGTAGCTTTTCCTAGGCCATGTGACATCATGTTCATCAGTCACAGCTCACAACAAACCTAAAGCATCTGATCTCTCTGCAACTGCCACACCTTCTCTACAGGAGTGACAATGTTTTCACTGCCTGTCTCTGCCAATCAAAGTGGTGTAGCAGCTGCAGAGAGAGCTGAGTCTCTAGGAGTAATGACAATGCCCCTGTTGCTCCTAGAGGCTCATTTTCATGTATTAAAGCTTCATTGTTCTCAGCAATGCAGACACATATGAACATGGGACCAAGTAGGATGCCTGCAGCTGTCAACAGCATATGCCCTTTTAATTAAAAGGCTGTATATGTACAGTATGTAATGCTTTACACCCTTCCTTCCTCTGTCATCTCACTCTGCAACCAGTCACTGTGAGGCAACCTTCTCTTTTGCTTCTGTCATTGTGCAAAGGGTCCAAATTTACAATAATTTGTTTCTTATCTGAGGCCCGTGAAAGTACAGTAAGCACTGGCAAGGAAGTAAACAGAAGAACACAACTATATGTAATATTAAACAGGTTTTCCAAGATCTTAAAAAATGTGGCGAGAGGGAAGAAGTGCTATAAAATAAGAAAAGAACCTGTTAAAAGAGTTGTAGCAAGTTATCGCCTATCCACAAGATATTGGATAACTAGCTGATCGCTGATTTATCCTGAGAACAGGTTGCCCCTTTCCCTTGATCTGATGGAGTGGCAAGTCGGGCAAGCACCCTTCCGCTCCATTTATTCTCAATGAAAGTGGCAAAAATAATTAGCACTGTATCTGCCTATCTTCTGCACTCCCATAGAGAATAAATGAGGCGGCACAGCAAATGCCAATCTGCTTCTCCATTAGATTGGAGGAACAAGACCTCCATTCTGGGGATTGGTGGGGGTCCCAGTGGTCGGACCCCCAGTAGTCAGCTAGTTATCCTCTATCCTCTGGATAAACTTTGCATAACCCCATTAAATCCCATGATGCTCCAGTGCTGGTCCCTTGGAAATATCCTTTAAGGCTAAAACTGTTAAATCTCTCCATCTACATATTTCTAACTAATATATTTAGAGCTAATATAATAATACCACCATTTACTTTATACATTTTTAAATACTTGAATGGTCCACAGGTTGATTTTACACATGCATTTCATTAAAACTGTCTTGTGACTGTCGTGAAGAAATAATTTTATAAACTATGATAGCAAATGTTTTGTACAGCCCTACATAATAAGTAGTGCTCTGTAGTCTATACCTTATGTTTCCTCCTTCTCCCTCTTCCATGTCACAATGTTAAAAAAATAAGTAAAGAAAATGTCCTAGATAATTGTTTGTGCATTAGCTAGTACCAAACATCTTCTACGCACTCTAGAGTGTCAATGTGCTGATGGCGCATTAATAGTATTTCTGGAATATAGAACAAAAGAACACCTATAAGAGTATGGAAATCCAATGTGGTTACCACCAGTCAATGGTTTACATAGAAGAGAGGGAGCCCCATAGCAAAGGTCAAAATGAGTCCCTAATTATACTACTTAATGCCCTAGGCAATATGATTTGGTGTTTGTTACTCCCTCCATGCCACTTGGCCATTTATCCACCTTGCTGGTTAACTATGTGTTTCTTCTGGAGAAAGAAGTGCTGCACAGGTTATTCCCACCAAGTTACAAAAGAGATTTGACAAACCACATCTGTGCACCCTTTTTTCCAAGATTCATTGTCTGGGCAGTTATTTCCACCAAGTAATAAGATCTCAGTATGTGTATGACTATTGCGTTCCATCTGCTTAGGCTAGGTCCACAACTGGCTTTTAGTATTTCAGTACTTTGTTCTGGCAGAGGGGCAGACTACCAGAATTTCCAGTGCCATGGTTTTCCGGATTCCTATTCACTATAATGGGATCAGTCAGGTATCCGGCAAGAATGGCAGAAAGAAAATGATGCATGCTGCAGTACTTTTCCGGTGGAAAGCCAACGGCTCCCTTTATAGTGATTAGGAATCCGGCAAACCGGGGTGGTGTCCGGCTATGCCAGGTATGGTCATTCTGATCCTCTGTAAGAACAAGCTACCAGAATACCGGAATATGTTGACCTGGCCTAAGACATACTTCCATTCCCCTCCTATCTCTCTATCTATACAGTATATTTATATCATGTGTATGTTACTCACATGCCTACTCCCATTTACCTTGTGTGATTACTTACCAAAGTTTGTATAAGTAAAGGGACTTCTCTTAGAATTTCCAAATATTCCAATGTAAGTTAGACCTGGGCAAAAGTAACAATAGATCATGCTTAGGCCTCTTGAACATGGCGGAAAAACGGTATGGACCTGTAATGCAGTGTTAATGGTCTATATGGAAAAGATTTTGCCATGTTCCATTGGACACCATATTACTAGGTATTCTCCCCAGCAAGCAGTGCTCCTGGGGGACAATATCTATGAAATACAGTGTCATATGTGGCATCTTATAGCAGCCACCAAAGGGACTCTGAGTGCCACTGCAAAGCCCCAAGGACTAGCTCTCCTGTGTGCAGTATACTATATTGCTGTTGTATCAGCTTGAAATACAAATTTGTCCACTGTGACATAGGGATTGAGTTAAAAGCTATTTTTGTACCACTGGATTTGAGACTTGGACTTGTTTGGTATGTCAGTAATTGATTTAATAGCTTTACTAAAGAACATTCCAATGCTGGATTAGATGCAGTTGGAAAATCAGATAATTCTTTATTGTCAAGGAAAAAGGACACATTTGCATTATCTGTCCAACATGCAGTGGAAGTGAAAAGAAACTTGTATGTGCTACGGCATTATTAATTTTTTGTGGAACGGAAATACGGACATACAGAATGCATACGGAGTAACTTCCATTTTTTTTGTGGACCCATTGAAATGAATGGTTCCGCATACGGTCCGCAGAAAAAAACGGAACAGACACGGAAAGAAAATACGTTTGTGTGCATGAGCCCTTAGTGTGTGTGAACTGTACAGCCACACAGGGTGCATCAGCTGTCCCTCGTGAAGGAAGTGCACAAATAGCCTGGCATCCAAGGTTTGTAACCCACACAAATCTTTATATTAAACATATAGTAATTTTAATTGAACATTGTGCCACATTCTTCTGAGATTTCTTCATATATTGAGTTATTGTTAGTGGCGGTATGTTTGGGGGAAGGGAATCATGGCTCTCATTGAAGAGACTCAGTGGTACAGTATATGTATACACATTTTTAGGTAATGCTCTACAGGAAAATAATAGAAATGAGCTCATACCAGAGGCTACCATTGGTAGACAGAACTGTTTCAGGGTTCTTGCTCCTCATCAGTACCAGGGGCGTTGCTAGGGTCTCAAAAGATCTGGGACCCAAGCCCCAATGAATATGGCCCAGTTCTCTAAGTCTCCCCCACTCTCCCCCAACACATCGCATTTTGCTGTACTTGCTATACAACAGCATATACCTCTCACATCCAGTGCCTGCAGGTGACATCTCCTCCGATGTAGATCTGCTCTGTCATCATCTTCTCCATTTGGTCAGCACAACTTCTCTCAGCCTCGCCTCGTCTCTGCAGAGTTTGACACACAGACATCTTAGCTTCCTCACATTTCTATCATCATTTCCCAACCTGGATTCCCCACAGTGATATCCTGCTGCTCGATGTGCCCCCCAGTATCCCCATGTAAATAACATTGCCTCCTCCCCAGCCGCCTTCAACCTACAGTCCCATATAAATAATATCACCCCCTCCCCAGCCACCTCCAACATGCAATCCCATGTAAACATCCCCCTCAACATTCAGTCCCATGTAAATAACAGCACTCCCTCCCCCAGCTGCCTACAACATAAAGTCCCATGTAAGTAACATCACTCCCTCCCACAGCCGCCATCAACATACGGTCCCATGTAAATAGCATCACTGCCTCCCCAGCCCCTTCTGACATACAGTCCCATGTAAATAATATCACTCCCTCCCACAGCTGCCTCCAACATACATTCCCATGTAAATAACATCATCCCCTCCCACAGCCACCTTCAACATACAGTCCCATGTAAATAACATAACCGTGCCCAAGCCCCCTCCAACATTCAGTCCCATGTAAATAACATCACCCCCTTCCACAGCCGCTATCAATATACAGTCCCATGTAAATAACATAAATTCCTCCCCCAGCCACCTCCAACACACAGTACCATGTAAATAATATCCCTCCCTTCAGCCCTAACATACAGTCCCAGTTAAATAACCACAACTCCCAGCATTGCTCTACCTCTCCCTTCACTTACCTCTCCTCATGTAGCAGACCTTACCACAGCTTCTTCCCCCCGGACTTCTCCTCTTCACTGCCATCCTCTCCTGCACTGGTCACATGATGGTGAGATCATCGCAGGTTCTTCTCAACCACTGCCTGTTTTACTGGTCACATGACCTGTGATGTCAACACAGGTCCTTCAGCTCTTCAAGTGCATTAGATTCAATTGTATTACCGTCCTAAAGATGGCAATACAGTAGGGTATTTCACCATAGAAAGCCGAACTTCACCAGCCACGCCAAAACCACTCCCACAATGCCTGAAACCACACCCACAATGCCCCAAACCACACCTCCAAACCTTGTGAAACCACGCCCCACATCAGTGAAGCCATGCCCCCACCGCCAGCCCAAAAAAACACGGTGGAAGGAGAGGGAAGAACTTTTTGAATAGAAGGTGAGCGGGGGCAGCCAGGGTGCTTCTCTCCCCCTCAGTCAGCCACAGGGAGCCATATCTGTGGCTCTAATGACTGACTGGTGGGTGAGAGAAGCCTCGGTCAGTTGCTGCAGCTCACGCTCAGACAGCACAATGCTGCTGTCTGAGCGTGAGCTACTGAAAAGGAGGACATCCCTGTGTCCGTCCAGGCACTGCACCGGACGGAGGACAAGGAGCCTGAAAACCGGACTGTCCGGCCTAAAACCGGACGTCTGGCCACCCTACAATACAGTGGTATCTAGCTGGCAGGCAGGTCATTCGGAGCATGGGACAAAACATCAGGGGCCCAGGCTCCGAATGCTTTAACCTAGCAATGCCCCTGATCAGTACAGAGAAGGGTACCACACAAGGCATCATGCAATCCATGACTGTATGTTCAGGGGGTACTGGCTTTCACTTTTTGAGGCAAAGCTCCGTGGGGAAAAAAACATACAAATTATCTCATATTTATTTATTACATGTACTTATATAGCGCTACTATATTTTGCAGTGCTTTACAGACATTAGCATCAAGCTGTCCCCAATGGGGCTCACAATCTAAGTTCCCTATCAGTATGTCTTTGGAGTGTTGGAGGAAACCGGAGAACCCGGAGGAAACCCATGCAAACACTGGAAGAACATACATACTCCATGCAGATGTTGTCCTTGGTCGGATTAAAACTTAGGACCCCATCGCTGCACCAGCGCTAACCACTGAACCACCATGTTGCCCACATATCAGAGATACCCATCTGTAAACAGCACTGTTTTTGGGTTATTGCCCCTCATCAGTAAAAGGAGCACAGGGCAATATCATAAGGCCAGCCTTGAGGCATCACCGTAAGAACATCCCTGATTTCATTAAGGGTCCATTCACATGTCCGCAAAATTGGTCCGCATCAGTCTTCTAGTGCCTGTTGCTCTCCAAGTGCCGAGACCTGTATTCTCGTGCATGCGCTGTATCTTCTGGTCTTGGTGCTTGCTCAGTGTTTCTCCTGCTGCGCTCCAAGCAGTGAAGATTCAAACTGAGCAATCACTGAGACCTGTCATCATGTGCCTGTGCTGTGTCTCCCGAGACCGGAACATGAATCTTTAAACCTTTTCATTCTCCATTTATTTGACCACAAACATTGCATCACATTTTATTTAGAAACTTTAGAACACTACTTAACTGGAATAGTTACACCATGCGACAGGCATGTCCAGTGTAATTGTAAGAGCTTCTTTTGTAAGAGTTTTTTTTTGCCAAATATTATAATGCAATCTACGGTATAGACACACCTCAGAGCAAGGAACAGTACATTTCAATGTCAGACCACCATTGAGGTCTGTTTCCCTGATGAACTTATTGTATTACATTTCACATAATCTGTTCTTTGCATCTCCTGATCTTAAATCAAGTAGTTTATGAAAAGCTTTAGCAATAGAAAAACATACAACACAAAATAGCCCTCCCTCACCCACCCCGGGAACTGAGCAGTTCTCCACCTTACCCCAGTTTTTATACCGGGATTATAGTCATAAAGTGAAAGGTTCCACTATGACCAGTTGTCCTAGGTCTAGTTTCACGTGCACCCAGGGGCGGACTGACCGGTCAGGCACTTCGGACATGGTTCCGAATGTTATGCTGGCCTGGTAATGGCAGCGGGGCCCGGTGCAGTCACTGTATTCTATTACACCGGGCTCCGCTCACTGTAATACTAATATTCATATGTGAACAACTTGAAATCCTCTGCGATCCTCTCCCTCTGAGCTCTCTGTACTCACAAACTCAGTAGCAGGCCGGGCGGCAGCGCAACTCACTGACGTCACGCGCCTGCTCCTCCCACTTTATAAATGAAGCCCCCACAACAGTGCCATCCACAGAGCCCCCACAACAGTGCCATCCACAGAGCCCCCACAACAGTGCCATCCACAGAGCCCCCACAACAGTGCCATCCACAGAGCCCCCACAACAGTGCCATCCACAGAGCCCCCACAACAGTGCCATCCACAGAGCCCCCATAACAGTGCCATCCACAGAGCCCCCATAACACCTTTTGGTTCAAAATTTTTTTAATTTGGCTATTCCCCACCCCTCTTGTAATTGTTCCGCTACTTGTGGGCTGCGCAGGAATGAGTTCAGTCACTTCGGTGGGCAATCCCGTCCTGCAGCGCGTGATCCCGCAAGACCCGCCGCTGTAGGTCACGGGTCTCGCGCCACAGGATGGGATTGCGCACCGAAGTGAACTCATGCCATGTAGCCCGCAAGTAGCGGATCAGTGGAACAAGTACAAGGTGAGTGGGGGGGATGATCTGTGGGGTTGCCCAGACGGTAGGCCCTTCACAGTAGTTATTAACCCCTTCAGCAGTCCCCATTCACGGAAGGGGGGATTGCTGAAAGGGATTAATAACTACCCTTTCACAGTAGTTATGCCCAGATATGTGCCCCCTTCACAGTAGTTATGCCCACACTGCTTCTAACAGAG